>NC_079896.1:21482578-21630078 GCF_024868665.1 Triplophysa rosa | reverse complement strand
AGCTTGAGATCTCGAGTTTTAACAACCTTCCAAAATGTCTCCTTTTGTGACACAGATTTTTTTTATCAAAGACTACAGAAAACTACAGAAGAGTAAAAAAAGTGATGACAGAATTCTCATTTTGGGGTGAACTGTTGCTCTTAGATAATGTACAAAATATTTTACTAATACACCAAATATTACATTTAATGCTTTTAATGCTTTGAGCAGTTTACCCAAAAACGAAAATGATCTCATAATATAGGCTACCCTCATGCTGTCCCAGATGTATGCACCTTATTTTCTTCAGCTGAACACAAAATGTTTAATAAAAACATGGCTAACATCAAATGTTACTGATTCTTATGTGTCTCATGACTAGTATAATTGTCATGGTTCTGCCACAAGACCAAGAAAGACATGACATGATGAGGCAGAACCATGACGGAACCCCATGTTTCATGTGGAGGGAGGTAATTTTGGCCCTTTCGGCTTGCCATACTCTCTCCAGTCTCGTCTCTGTTTCTGCCCTCTCGTCTCCTCATTATTGCTCGTTATTGTTTCATGCCCGTCAGCTGTTTCCTCTTGATTTGTTCCCTTATTTAATGCCCTTGTGTTTTCTGTCTTGTGTCGGTTCATTTTGCCTTGTCTGTCCGTCGGTACACTCCCGGTCTGTATTGCTGTGTTGTCCAGTTTAGGTAGTTGTAGTTTATGTCTAGTATTGTATTTAGTCTTGTATAGTTTAGTGTAGTTAGTCTATGTTCCTGTTACCTCTTGTTTATTCCCTTGCTGTTTTGTTGTGTTACCCCCACGTGGGTTTATGTTTCATGTTTTGTATTTATAATTAAAGTCTGTTTGTTAACCCCTTACCCACTGTCTGCACTTGGGTCCTCTGTCCATGTTTCCCTCAGTGTCATGACAATAATATTTTATAAAAAATATTTATTGGTATGAAGCCATATTTAATTTTAGGGCTAACATGTTTTTTGTTTGTTTCAATTTCACTAAATTACCTCAAATGTTATCAAATTCATATAAGAAATTCATATACATACAAATGAAGCCATATACATCTGATGGCATGAGAGAGCAAATTATGAGTTAATTTTTATTTAGGGCTTAAAAGGAATAGTTCACCTAAAAAACAAAATTTTGTCATCTATTCCCCCTCATGTCATTCAAAACCTATACATAACAATTTTTTCGGAGGAACACAAAAGAAGATATTTTGAGAGATATTGTTTTGTCAATGACAATGGAAGTCAATGAGGGCCGATGTTGTTTGGTTACCAGTGTCCCGCAAAATGTCTACTTTTGTGTTCTGCAAAAGAAAGTAAGTCACACAGGTTTGGATTATCATGAGGGTGAGGAAATTATGAAAGATTTTTCATTTTTGGGTGAACTAGCCCCATAAGCATCACATTGTATCAGTAGTAATAGTGACATTTGGCTTCAGAAAAACATCCATCATTGAATAAACATTTACTATACTAATGTTGTTATTGCGTACTGCAACAAAAAATATTAAAAAGAAAAGTAACTAAACCACCAGCAACTGATGACATATGGCCAAATCTGATCAAAACAATCTGTTCTTGGCCAGCTCATCTTGTTTGCGTTTCAGTGTGGATCAGATTTAATTACTTCTCTCAGAAAACACAATGACATTAGCTCTGGCCAGAGCATGACAGATGTTTGCTCAATGTTTCAATTAAACATATTTTACGTCAGTAAAGTCAGGGGTGAAGATATTCACCAGAGTTCGTTTGCCAAGTTTAACAGAACGATCCTTGAGAGCATGTATTGCTTTGGAGTGTGCGTGCACTTGACTCGCGGTCCAGGCAGATGTTTTGATTTGTAAAAAGCTGGAGAACTGCCGGGATCTGGCCCAGCTGCCCTTGATGATGTCATTGAGCTCTTTAGTGGGAGGAAGTATCATTTTACACGCTCTGCTGACGACGCCCAATGCACATGACATATATCCACACAACCCAATCCTGACCCGGACCTCACGCACACACATGAACATTCTTACACACATGTGTGCATACTGTATTCACAGCAGAATTCCTGTTGACCTGTTTTACCGGCCTATTACAAATCACTCTGGTTTCATGTAATAGTAAGTCTTATATGGTTCAGACGGTTTGATGGGTTTAGATAGTTTAGTAAAAGTCTTACCTCCTGGACGAACAGGCTGCTGGCTCTCTTTTCTGCCCCATCTGGTACTGAAGAATACAGAGTTCTGCCCTGACGCTTCAAAGTGGAGATCTACACAGATGCATGTGGAAGTGTTCCAGATATAAGACACACACGAGAAAAAGCGTAACTTATAAGTGTAAATATTAACATTTCCTGTCGCAATAAAACAAATCAAGCTGAATTACAAACAAAAGCAGGTTTTATGTTTTTTAAAACTAGGATTTGGGTAATGTAGACATGTTTAGGTCTCTGGATTTGTCATTATAGAGAGGATCAGATGTGCCTTCCAAGACACACTGTATTGTGTAAATGAACATTATTCAATATTGTGTCAAATATTGTGTTCATTCATCATCCTGAACACACACAAATGCATGTATGGTCATAGGACCTGAGGCCTGAGATATGTAACATGAAAGGCAAACCATAGGCTCTTATTTACATTAGAATTTGCTCATTACAGCCAGTGAGATCTGAGCTCGTTGCATCTCCTATACTCATTGTAAAATTTTAAATAAGCAAACTACGCTTTCAAAATAATCTCCAGGAACTCATCCCTAACCAGTTTGGCAGTGGTGTAAAGTATTGGAGTAAATGTAATTAGTTACTGTACTTAAGTATCTTTTTGGCTACTTTGTACTGAGTATTAAAGATATTAGCAACTTTTACTCTCTACTTGACTACATTTTTGAACAAGTATATGTACTCTTTACTCCACTACATTTATAATGAATAATGCAATTACACACTACATTTTGCATGGCACCTATCTTTTTTGCAGCAGTTTATTTTTGCTCCAGAAGAATTAATATTGCCATTTAAAGGGCATTGAAGGTACTTCCTGTGAATTTTGCCCTTACTTCTTTATGTGAATACGAGTGCATTATCAGGTAGTTGACAATCGCTGGCTTTGACTTTTTAATTTTACCTAACATTATTTTATTTATCCGTTATATTGAAGAGACCTTTTTGAAGAATGTTGGCTTACTTATGAGCACTTGAGCTTAAATGAGACTTGGGTGTTTGTAATAGATGTAGGTTATGGTGTCGACCATGATTTGTTGCAATTTTGAGGTGTTCAGTCTTATTATGATTTAAGAAAATAAATGCGATTGCTCTCCTCACGAATCGACTGTTTCTAGTTTTTCACTGACGTGTCTCTTAAGTGTTGAGGACTAGTGCTGCTTTGAGCCTACATTCAGTATGAGTAAAATACTCAAGTACTGTTAAAATCAGATACTCAAAGACTTTTACTGAAGTCGTTTTGGAATTGGTGACTTGCAACTTGTAATGGAGTAATTTTCACTGCAAGGTATCTGTACTTTTACTTAAGTATGGTTTTCAGGTACTCTTTACACCTCTGCAGTTTGGGACGTTGGATTCCAAAGTTAGTTTAGAAGGCATGACTGAAGTGGGCATGACTTCAGACACGGTTGGAGCGTTGTATGAGACAGTGTGTGTGTTACGCACTGTTGCTTCTGGCAATGGAGATGGAGATATAGCCTTGTGTGTGTGTGTGCGTGGACATGTTTTTATATCCCGGTGGGGACCTAAACCTGAATGCACACCAACACATGGGGACTCGTGTCACCGTGGGCAAAAAAGCTTATAAATTGTACAGAACAATATTTTTTAAAAATCTAAAAATGCAAAACATTTTCTATGATCTTTAGGTTTAGGGATAGGGGTAGGGGATAAAATAAAACATTACGCCTATGGACTGTCCCCACGGAGATAGTACACCGTGTGTGCGTGTGTGTGTGCGTGCGTGCGTGCGTGTGTGTGTGTGTGTGCGTGTGCATGTGCGTGCGTGTTTTTTGGTGAGGATGGTTACTACTATTTGAAAACCTAAAAACAATTCATAATTAGTTTTACTTCATAATGTGAAACAAAATGTAAAAGGCAGGGTTTTGGTCAACCTATAAAATGTGCAGGTGTGTGTTACAGAAAGTACTTCAGTGTGTGGTATACAGCACTCTTGGGATATCTTGTGACGGCATACAATATATGTAATTTTACAAGTTTGCGTATTAAAATGATCGACATAAAAATGTACACATTTGATTTGATGTTTGTTTTTGGACGGTTTTTCAGAACACTTATTTTGTGTTTCTGTTCTCCATAAGCTATAGGTCCGGAACAATGATCTCTCCAGCACACACCCATTTCTAAAGGAAAACAAGTGGATGGCTCAATTCAGAGAAGCACATCTTGAGAGTTCCCCTGAGAGAATGTTACAGTAATGTTATAGAGGGGTTGTGTAATGGTTGTGATGGAAAATCTGGCTCGCATAAAGACGTCAGAAAACAGACGACTAACCAGTAAGTGTGTGTATGTCAAAGACAAACTCAACACACCCAATTGAGCACTGCAACAGCTAACATCTGTGCAGGTTCCCTTCATGCAGCTGTCAGAAATATTCTCAGAAACAACATTTTAATATTGAGGAAAGAATAGATGGGAACTGAGGGAGGAATAGATGGTTGGATTTTGAAAGTTGAACGGACAGTTAGGCAGACAAATGGGGGTTCTTACCTGAAAGTCATCAATAGGAAACTGCAGCATGTCCCGGAGGACATCACTGAGTATCTGTGTCTTTCTCTGGACGAGAACATTCTCATAATCCAGTGGCTCAATCACTTTTGGTTTTATCTAGAGACAAAACACACACACACAAATTCAGCAGGAGCAAAGTAGATGAACAGATCAAATGTTGCTCCATAGGGTTTCAAATCAACACCGTCATGAGTGACTTTCAAGGTTTCTGGAGGCATTGTTACTTTTATATCTTTAAAATGACTAAATCTTTTAAGGACCAAAATAATTTAGTTTGAGGGCCATATAGTTCTTATAATATATAGTAGTCATATAACTTTATTTATTTCATTTTTGTTCCAACTTAAAACCAGCCAATATTTTGGCATGTCACATTTATTTGTTTTTGTCTATTTTGTGTAAAAATTACATAATTTGTGCTAATAAAAACATTTTCATTAGCATTATTTAGCATTTTCATTAGCTTTTATACAAAGCGACTTGTAGTGCATTAGGTACAGTGTACACTTTATCAAAATCTGTATGATTCCTAGGGATAAAACCCATGTAACAGATTCCACTATTTAAAAAAAATAATTAAAAAAGTTATTGAGGAAGTTAACCTACAAGCCAAAACAGTTTGATTTATCAGTATGGGTCTGTTTCAGCTTAAATAAATGTTTTAGGAATGGGGTGTCAAATTCGAGTTTTGAAAGACAGTGTACCTGTTTCACGTCAAAAGAACAATATGATGTCCAGTTCGATCTCCCTTTAAGACATAATGTTCAATAAAAGCCCCAAAAGGTATCTGGTGCAGTCTCCTTTAGTCAATAAAAATACTTTTTATTTGTGGTACAATTTTTAAACACACAATATTCTGTGATGTGACGACGGTGTTCACTATTCAAAGACAAACCCATGCCTTTGTGCACAGATACTTCTGTTCATGAGTATGAGAGAGAGAGAGAGAGAGAGAGAGAGAGAGAGAGAGGGGGGGGGGGCATGAGAGAGTTGTGAATGAGTTTTGTGTTTTACTGTACCAGGCACAGTTCACACACATGGCTTTCTATTAGCCACATTATGATTGGCTAAGGTCAGTGTCAACTGTCTGACTCATCCAATAAAGATGGAGGAACGGAGGTCTCTGTTACAATGTCTATTGTGACTTCATAGCTTAACACAGACACACAGAGCTGAGCGGCAGAACTCTGATAAGATAAACAGAATGGTTCCCTCAGGGGGGTATGTTTCCTGTTCAACACACACTTTCATGAAGCTGTTTGCCACAACCTCTCTCAAGTGCTTAAAGAAGCAAGCAAACACAAACGAAACAATACACGTTTACAAGATATCTGTGTAAACACGGTTAACATTGTGACGTTAATCTCCAGCCTAATTCCTAGTTCTGAAGATAGAGGTATAGCAGACAATCATAGCATAGCATCATAGCAGACAATCAAATGAAATAAACAGAAGCGGGACAGTGAAGACTTTTAGAATACACAAAAATCTTTAGAAAAAAACCTTTCACAGAAATATTCTCAACAACCAAACTATTGAATTACAGGAAAAACCACAAAAATATGTTAAAAATATTTATAACATAACATTTTATATCTCAATTGTTTCTCCTAGTCAGCAATAATATTAAAAAGGGGAGCAAATATAAATTGATTTTTTTTCAGTAACACTTTATAATAATAAGATTGTATTTTTTTTTACATTAGTTAATGCATTAGTTAACATGAACTAAAAATGAACAATACTTCTACAGTATTTATTCATTTTAGCTAATCTGCAGCTATAGATTATTTTAGCAATCGAGTATTCTACTGATTTTCCATCGATTAATCGGGTATTCGGATAATAAGTACTTTTTCTTTATTAAAGAGCACTACTAAATATACAAGAGAAAATAAGACAGGTCTCTTAAAATGAACAACTAATTTGTTTCCTTTTTAGAAAAATTAACACATTTATTGCTGAAATTGCATACATTAATATCTGTGAAAACTAACTTAGTACATTCCATTGCCACATTACATTCAAAATGCAATATAGGCCTAACACAAATGTATAAATAAGAAACATTAATAAAAATAGAAAGAATAATTTCAAAGGTAAACAACTAACTTCAGCTTATGCATGATGCATTTAGTTTATCTAAATTAGTTTTAGTTAATTTTTTTACTATTAAATAGTAATATATTTGTCCACATAAAAATACAGTTAACCGGACCTTTATTTTGGCAGGTCGTCGGAAGACGCTTATTTTTTAGTGTTAGCTTCACTCAATAAAATGTTCTGAAATTAACTCTCAGAGCAACTCTGGAGATGAAGTTCATGTCCTCATAAAGTGCAGTTCATTCACTCAGACACGCAGAACAGCCAGATGGCATGTGTAAATAGAATAATTCGGCATCCACTAACGTTAGTCCGAATCTAGTTTTATGTACTCAATGCAGCCGGAAAACAAGTTTCACTCGCAAAATAGACTAAAACTAAGTAAAATAGCAGTTCACCATTTCAATAAGCTATCAGTTATTTATCAGCATGAGAAACACGTGTGAGCGTGTGAACAGACTAAAATTCGTGTCTCACGGTGAATGCGAGAGACTTGAGAGCCCTGTAACATGAATAGAGTTTAGCGGGCTGTGCGTCAGTAATAACGGTCCGTGGGGAAACGCAGTGCTCCGTGTGGACTGTAGTTAAATGGATTAAACGAGGCTTCGAGGCAACAAAAATGCCTCGATGATTTTTTGTATTCGAATTACTCGAGTTACTCGATCAATCGTTTCAGCCATCATTTCAGCATTTACTTTACTTTTTTTACTGTAAGATCAAAAATGTTAACTGTTTACATAAGGTAGGCTAATACACAATGAACTAACCTGAACAATTGTATTGACACTATAGCTAGCATTAACAAACATTAAATGTTTTAACAAATGCAACCTTTTTGTAAAAAGTTTTTCCTTAAATTCCTCCTGAAAACAACAATAAATCTCTATAATGTCACAAAATCAGATTTGCCTGTGTGCGCGCGCGTGTCTATGAGCATGTGTAGAGAATTTCTTGGCCGTACTCCACTTATTGCATGTGTTGATGGGGACTCCCTGCTGAGGAATGTGCTCTGAATCTACATCGCTACATTTCTATGCTTTCCTAGCTAAATTCATGTCATACATAATCAACGTCACATGAATCTATCAATCTATCAATCAATCAATCAATCAAGTCTGTTCTACCAAACAGTTTACTTAAAAACTCAGGTGAATATCAAAAGTTTCGTTATGTGTACCAAAGACAATCTGCTGAAAACAATTCCAAACTCAAACAGACACTCCAAAGCACCAGAACCAGCCAGCAGCAGAAATTTGCATGTGCTCTCGGAATCATCATATTTCCTTCATCATGTACCTCAACTGGTATAGCATGATGTAAACAACAACAAGATCACAGGTTTTATTCCTAAAGATAGCACATACTAATAACACAGAATAAAATAATTGTAAGTCTCTTTGGATAAAAGCATCAGCCAAATGCATACATGTAAAGGATGTTAGTTTCTACCAGAAGGAAATATTCAGACCTCAACTCTCTGTAATAAAAAAAAGATCAATAATCTGGGAACCAAAACAGCCAACCTGAAAACAGTTCCTATAGGCTAGGTCACTCAGCATAGCCAACAACATTGTTTAATGAATAGGAACTTGCCAACACACATTCACGCACGCACACAAACACAAACATTTTTGTATATGTGTGCGCAATTTGGAAGATCTGGAAGCACATCCTGACACTTCTGGCACACTCATTTGCACTCACACATGTTCATGTGTGCACGACTGCAGAATGTGTTGAGTCAAATGTCAAGCTGGAAGAGCAAAGGAAGAGAAGAAAGGGAATCTCATTAAACCGCTTCACTCCCTTTAGGTCGAGGGAGGATCTTAAGGTGGGAGCAGACGTCCCTTGCTGTTTAACTAGACTGTAAATCTTTGTACCCCTTTGGTCTGATTTGCTACAGACATGAACACACACGGTTGTATAGACACAAATGCACACAACTATATGCTGTAATTCAATAAAAAAGAAGTTTTAAAAGAAAAAAACATTGAAAAATAAATGGAGGGGTGTGCATCAATACAGGTGCAACAGTCCATGATGGAAGCATGTAAAAACATACAGGACTCTCTCTCTCGGATATTTGCATATACACATAAATATTTGCATCCTCTCAGTAAATTTGTTTTTACTTGTTGGGTTAATGTCACGAAACTGTCAAGAATATGACCAGTTATTATTTTACTCCAAAATAAAAAAATAATAAGAGGTTATATATTGCATAGTGAAATGAAACCAATGTTTAAGACCTTTTATGTGATATAGAAATATTGACGTTTTGTCATGACGACTTTTTCCTCCACACCCACCCACATTCTGGTTATGCAAAATAATCACATCCTCATCACTGTAAAGCAAAAACTATATGACAAATTCTGAAGTGAACTACTCCTTTGAATATGGTAAAATGCTAGTTTTTGTTGTACTGACTGAAACTTATATTGATTTGAAGTGTAAAAGTTCATGTTTACAGTACAAACTGTATCAGAGAATTGAATTGCTATTGAGAATAATGAGAGTACGAAAAAACTCAAAGTGAACTCAAAAACATATTACGGTACAAAACATTCAGCTGAGAATTATGCGTAGAAATATGCAGAACTCAATACTAAACTGTTATTTGTGCCTCAAATGACTTACCCCTATGGGTGCCGATGTTTCCCCCTCTACCTCCATCTCCCCCAGACTCCTACCCTGCTGTGGAATGTCACACACTGCATCCTTACGGGCGGCTCGTCCAGCCCTGCCTTGCATGATCCACGACCCCCTTCCTTCAGAAGAACCGTGAGCTAAACCTCAAAGTCACTTTACTACCAGGCTCCGTCTATTTCGGCACTTTAAATGCAAACTTTCACTGGAGTTCTGCTTTTGCCTGCACACCCCGAGGGGATTCCCTGTTTTCTGCTTTCCTCCCAGCTGACTCTCTCTTTCTGGTGTTTCACTCTTCTCTGCTGCTGAGCTTTACCATGTGGAGTTCTCAAGAGTGTTTATCAGTTCAGACACTCCCTCTCTCTTTCTCTCCCTCTCTTTCGTGTCAGAGGCAAAGACCACTCCTTCCTACAGCTGTTCTGGTATGGGGGAATTTGTGCGTCCGCTATTGTTATTGTATTATGTCACACTCATCTGTCCTCCCTCTGTGCTGAAACAGAGATCTTAACTGTCTGCTTCACCTGCCAGAGAAAAACAGACGAAAGCTCATGAGACGAACAAATGTGAAGCGAATAAATGAAGAGATGGAAAGCAGTGGAAAGTTCCCCTTTTTGTGACTGGGTTTTGCCAAAAGAATGACAAAGTTGCTAAAGAGATTAGTTGTATTACAGATGCAGAAAGATGAATGTATTACAGAAGAGATTGATAAGGGTACATTTGTTTTAGAAATTTGCCAGATTTGTAGTGGATTCAAGCTATGAAGTAGATTTTACACACTATTACACACCATGTAATACACTCTTAAAAATAGATGTACTACAGAAGGTTCTTCACAGCGATGGCACAGAAGAACCATTCAGTCAAAGGTTTTTGAAAGGTTTTATAAATGTTCAATGTTCTTTATTGAACCATACAATATGGAACAAAAAATGGTTCTTCCATTGTAAAAAAATGTCTTGTTTTTAAATGGACAGCCCACCCAAAAATGAAAATTCTATCATGAATTACTTACCATCAAGTTGTTCCAAACCTGTATACATTTCTTTGTTTGGTTGAACACAACGATATGGAAAAATTATCTGGAAAAATGAAAGCAACTGAGATTTCTGGGGCACCATTGATTGCCATAGTAGAACAAAATATTGTACATTTTTCTTTGTTGTAAACACAATATTTTGAAGAATTTAGGAAAACAAGCAGTTCTGGGGCATCTTTGACTACCATTTTTTGACTACCCCAGAAATCTCAGTTGCTGACATTCTTCTAAATATCTTTCTTTGTGTTCAACAGAACAAAGAAATGTATACAGGTTTGGAACTACTTGAGGTTGAGTAATTTATGACAGAACTTAAATTTTTGGGTGGAGTATCCCTTTAAGTACCATCAACTTAGCTTTACAAGTCATTGCAACTTACTATTTTAAGTGTTGGCCAGTGGTGAGTTGATGTAACTTAAAAATAAGTTTAAAAAGCTTAATGTCTATGTGTTGAAGTAATGTAAAAAAAAGCTTAAATTACTAAGACAATTTGATTGTACTTTGAATGTAATT
This sequence comes from Triplophysa rosa, assembly GCF_024868665.1. Lineage (NCBI taxonomy): Eukaryota > Metazoa > Chordata > Actinopteri > Cypriniformes > Nemacheilidae > Triplophysa > Triplophysa rosa. The sequence continues at coordinate 21,619,040 of NC_079896.1, read as the reverse complement.
TTTTACAGTGCATATGGCATCATGTAGCACCTATATTTGTTAGAATGTATAGTAGTTGAGCTACAGGACAGACAGACAGAAACAAAAGTTAATAAACATGCAATGTGCATGACATGTATAGAACATGACATGTATAGAACTTTGTATATGAATTTACCAATTTTATCAAATCTGCCCAATTTTTCATGGGTCTAGACAATGGGACTAGATATCTAGGGACTAGACAATTTCATGTGGCCTTGGATAAAGAATGACAAAGCAAACTGTTTGATGTCATACAGAATTTGGGTGATGTTGTGTGTGATGCTGTGTCTGTTTGTCTATTTTACTCCATATGGAGTTCTTTCTTAAGAAGAAAATATTAATAGTAATATTAGAAATAACTCACTTTCTGCAAAGCACATTCATAAAGCAGAATCAGACAAACACAGATACACAACGACTGATCGTCTTTTCTGCTCTTCTCCACTGGCGTATATGTACAGTAAAAGGTCAGGCAACAGTCCAAAATGGCCTACACTTGGCATTCATTTATATTCAGACACCAAGCAAAAGCTTTGTGTACATAAAACCACATCTTAAAGGTCAAAGATAACTTTCAGAACAAGCAATATAATAGGCACAGTCAAAGATAACAGACATTAAAGGGATACTTCACCCAAAAATGAAAATTCTGTCATCATTTACTCACCTTCGAGTTGTTCAAAATCTGTATATTAAGTTAAGATATTTGGAAGAATGCTTATAACCAGACAGATTTTGCCCCCCATTGACTACCATAGTAGGAAAAAATACTTTATAATTTTTTTGTTCTGTTTAACACAAAAGAAGACATTTTGAAGAGTGTAGGACAGCAAACAGTTCTGGGGCACTTTTGACTACCATTATATTTGTTTCCTACTATGGGAGTCAATGGGGGGCAAAATCTGTCTGGTTATAAGCATTCTTCCAAATATCTTTCTCTGTGTTCATCAGAACAAAGAAATTGATACAGATTTGGAACAACTCAAAGGCGAGTAAATGATGACAGAATTTTCCTTTTTGGGTGAAGTATCCCTTTAACAAGATGCGCCACTGCCATTCTATGAATGGAGGGAATGCACGCTCAATATGGCTGCTTTAGTGGAAGAAGTCCCGCCTTCCAGTAAAAAGAGCCAATCGTCAATCAATACAGACTGATGACTCTCCAGAGTCTTGTGGAACATTTGCCAAGTGGTGCACATGCGCAGTAGCGAACTCGAGGAATATTTTCAGCGTGATTTCAGTTTAGGAAACAACAGTTATGGTACAACTATGATCAGGTTTAATTGTTGACCAGAAATATGTTATTAAATTTTGATTTTTGTCCAAATCCATCATTCAAATAGATAGGACTGTGTGACTGAAATAGCTGACAGAGACATTAGGCTAAATTGGTACACTCTACATCAGGGGTCTCCAACCTTTTTTCATTCGAGAGCTACTTTTTAAAAATGAAAGAGTTGAGAGTGAGAGTTACTCATGTTATACAATACTGTTAATGTTAAAATGTGCAAAAAGTGATACACACACTCAAATCATCTCGCCACGTTTTCTGTCCAAACCCAACAAAAGTTAGAGCACTATGCGCTTTTTGTTTTCATAAACATTGAAATTGAAATAAAAACATAAAAAATGATGGCCGGATTTTAAACTAACAAAAATACTCATAACATGTTACCTGTCATGTACTACATGTTCAAATAAAGTTTTGACCAAAAAACGTAAAAAAAAAGACAAACCTTACATTTCAGCCTTTAAATCATATATAAAAGGATGCGTTCTAATGATAAATTATATTTGATCTGCTCCATAACAGTTCTACATAAGCTAATAAATCTCAACACTTCGGATATTATGAAATTGTAAATACACTGTTTGACAACAGGTGGCGCATCTGCCCACCGTCATATTTTCAAACAAAATGAAACCTAATCTGAGTAATCTCGTGAGAGAGTGTCGGAGACCCCTGGTACACACTCTTGTCTTTTACACAGTAGAAAAACATGTTAGCTAATGCATTTGTTAACAAACGTTGTTGTAAAGCGTTTCAAAGTGATTTTATGTTTATGTAGCCGTGTTTATTGCAACCAATAAAATCTTATTCATGAGCAGCATTGATCAAATACACGAAAATTATCAATGCCCAAAACACAAACACCCTGTTTCCCACACCCTGAGCTATAACATCTTGCGTATGTTGCATAATCTCACTTTGACGCAATAAGTAGGAAAATTCCCAGTAGGGGTCAAGGCAGAAGGCCAGGGTGGAGACCACAAACCAGAAGCCCCCTCCTCACCGTCTACACCCAACCACAGTGGGAGTCTCACAGCTGGGCTGAACGTCAGCCAGCTGGTGCTGCATATCACTGATGACAACCTGAAGAGACTCTGAATTTGACACACCCTTCAGTGAAATCAGAGGCTACGAGAGAGCAGTGCATTATCTAGAGATGAGCTGAGAGCTTCAGATTAACAGCATGTGTGATATGTGATCTGGAAAAGTCAATGTTTTCTTCAGTATGGAACAAGGAAGGCTAACCTGTAATCAGGCCACAGTTATGCAGGCTTGCTAGAGATGGACCAGTGAGATCAATAAATGGGTGCAAAAGTGATGGAGCTTGTCTCTTTCCTTGTCTGCCTCTGTGAAAATGCTGTCGTGGTCTAACAGTTAGCAAAAAAATGTTCAACACGCTGAGTCGTGAGTCGTTACACTCATGTGTGTGACATGAGTTCACATCTGGCTTACAACTACGAATTGAAATGCAATAGCAAATTCAGCTTATGGGCATTTTCATGTTTTAGGTATTTCAAATACAATACAAAACAATGTTTTTGTGTTTTACTTCCCAAAATACAAAATGGTAACTGGTTGTCTGATTAATAAAGTGTTTTCTGTTCTTTTGAGATGCCAAGTGTGTGTGAAAAAAACAACTCAATGAACAATGAAAAGTCAATCGAACTCAAACCTTCTTTTGTGCATTAGAGTCCCTAGATATTCTCGAGATAATTGTACTGAAGATATAAAATGACAGATGTGAATGTTGAATATTGTTAAAAAATAATTATGAATGTGCGAAAGGTGTCACCAATAGGAAATGTTACCCCCTTTACATCTCACAAGTAGCGCAAAATGTAACTCGTCATTGTCAAAATGGCGACAGCATGCAACTAGGGATGTAACGATTACCGGTTTTATGACAAACCACGATAAAAACGTCCAACGGTTAGTAATATCATGTCATATTTTAGTTATCATTAAACCGTACCAACGGTAAATACTGTCCAGAGCCAGCCAAAGTTAGCAACAGTATAAAAGTTAGCAACGGTATAACGCAGGTTTTGTTCATTTATGTCAGGAGTGCAAAATAAACAAAATAATGTTATTGATATGAGACACATATTCATCCTCGTCTGCTCCCGTTTATTTGTCATACAGGGCTTTTAGCCCAAAAATGTGCAAATTGGGGAAAATATAGATATACTGAAACAAGTTTACTTCATATTTCTTTAGACAGACTGATGATTTTAAAGCTCCATTCAACTCTGTCTGTTTCTTTGGCGATCGCTCTTATGACTGCAGGTGTCTCTTGGGTACTAAAGTACACCCGATTACTCACGACCAGTGTTGGGTAAGTTACTCTGAAAAAGTAATTAATTACTAGTTACTAATTACACATTCAATAATGTAATTAGATTACTGTACAAGTTACTCTCTTCAAAAAGTATTGAATTACTTATTACTAATTACTTTCTATATCCTACATCAACCTTGATGAGTTAAGTGATTCAAGGATAGACATGAAACGGCTCTTTTAATTCATTCAAATAAATAATATAAAACTACATAAAGTATTATTATTAATTAAAATTGTGAGAATTATACATTAAAGCACGGATTTTAAAGTTAGACTTTGAATTTTGATGTCAATTCCTCTTCTGCACACACACATATTACACAAAGTATTTAGTTTAATTACATCAGAAGTATCTGTAATTAAATTACAGAAAAAATAAGAGTAATCCCTTACTTTACCTTTTCAAGGGGAAAGTAATTAAATTACAGTAACTAATTACTTAGTAACTAGTTAGACCCAACACTGCTCACGACACATGCAGACAGATGATTTTCTGATTTGTGTTGCGGTTAAATGAATGTCTGATTGACTTAAGGTTGTGTTCAACCTGAACAACAGAAACTTTTACCTAATGATCCCATTAAATGTTATTTATATGATGTTTATGACAACCAGAAGTGCTTTTAACAAGTCACATCAATGTAAAACGTTGTATCAGAACGTTTTGGATAATTCCAGCACATTGTTACAAAACCGCGATAATACCGATAATCTTGATAAATGTGTTCACTATAATCGTGATGTGAAATCTCTACATGCAACATCTATAAAATGATGATGGTTTGGTTTTCAGAAAATAGAATATAAAGTAAATACCATAAATTGTAAGGTCTTCATCACTTCAAGCAAGATTAATTAAATGTTAATTTAATAAAAGTAATTCACCAGGTGTGTATTTTTCTATCCCAGCGGTTCCCCCTTATGGTACGTGACGTGACAGAAAAATGAAAACAATTTTTTTTGATTGATTTAAATTTCGTTTTTTAACACTACCTCAAACTGTTTGATTAAAACAGTTAAATAAATGTAAAATGTATGTTATTTGTGCAATTTTGATCATGTTTTATGCAAAATGTTTATTTAAAATTGGACTCATAACTCGTATATGAGTAAGCAACAGTAGCAACATACTGCTACATTAATAATAATAATAATAACGATTATGACAATAATTATACATTTACATAAATAGTAATAAAATAATAATAATATAATACATTTTTATTACGGTATGTAATTTGCTATGTACTCGAGTAGGAATGTCCATTAAAGGTGTTACTTGATCCAAAAAGTTTTAGACCAACTGTTCTATCCAAATCATGCAAAAGAAAATCACCTTTTAAATATTATTTTAGAGCAAAAGTAAAATTATTGTCAAAATTTGGATTACGGTGTCAAATTGGAGATATCGCTTATCCCTACGCTATTCAGTTTATTTTGCATCATGCCCAGGCAAACTTCATAACCACTGCACGGGTTTAAAAGAGATACATAATACATAAACCTTCAGGCATACTTCCACACGCACACACTTGAAGAATCCTTCCTGTCAGCGCACTGCTACTTTCCAGAGTGCTGAGTAATACTATTAGAGGAAAGTCTGCAAATCTGCTCTACAATTCATGAGAAATAAATATAAATGCCCCTGCTGTAGCAAAGCACGCATTAAAACAACACTAATGAATGCAATTTCAAATAAAAACAAAATCAGCATAAATATTACCGATGATGCGGTTAGTGCAGGTGTGATTGACAGAGATTCTCTGCAACCGAGTGAATCTTCCTCCTCTGTTGTTTCTGAAGCCTCCAGCTCTGGTTTACACACATATCCACAGCTCCTGTACAGAACACGCCGCAGTCCTTCGAACAGGATTACACTCGCTGTGCAACCCATCGCACCCGGTCCCAAAAACATATACACACTCTTCTTTGATCAGATCAAAGTTGGTTCCTTTAGTTGGATTTTCGAAGTTCCTTCTCCGAGGCACGCGTCCGAAGTCCAGTGAGAACCAGCCCAGCTTTCAGATATTAAGCCCCACAAACCTCTCCGACCTGGGACACATCACTCAATCATCCGGCTTGAACCAGGATTACATCAGAAGGCAAAGGAGGAATCTTCCTCAAAGATGACAGCAGACTGACTTCATCCATTCAAATGAGAGCGATTCAAAGTAAGAAGCTTTCTAAAAGTGTGCGTTTTATCCGAAACAGTGCTAGGATAACAAGTCCTTTACGAGAAAGTGACTCTGCTCCGTTGAATCTAGGACACGAGGGAGAGAAGTGCTGAGGATTGAAGGAGTGTGTGGTGAGCTGCTTTCAGAATCAGTGCTGGGCGTCGACTTCTCCACATCCTAGAGATGCTGATCTGCTGATCTCTCTCTCTCTCGCTCTCTCTCGTGCCATGCTCACTGTCTGCTTCCTCTACAGCCCCCATCTCTCTCGTTCTCCTTTTAACATCGCCGTCTCTGTGCTTCTTGACCCATATCGTGCAGCACAGAAACATCTGAGCATCCATTCATGTTAACAATAACACACATGTAAACATGTTACACTTCATAAATCAGTTATTTAAAAGAATTCACCTGCATTTAAAAACTTATTTTATTATTTACTCAAACTTGTCTTTCCAAATCTATGTGACTTTCCATGTTTTGTGGAACACGCGAGGAAATGTTTTTAAGAATGTTATAGCTGCTTTACTTATAATGACAGTGAATGGGGACTGATGCTTTTAAGCTTCAGAAATGGAAATACGACATGAGTGTCATAAAAGTGGTTTTTTTGAGCAACTCAAAGAATCTGCTTGAGAATCTAGCTAAGAGAGAGAAAGTCATTCGGGTCTGGAATGACACAAGGGTGAATAAATAAAGAATTTTGGGGAAGGGTGAACTAATCCTTTGGTTTTTAAACTAATATACAGTATAAAAATAAAACAATAGTAAAAGAAATTGCTAAACTACACACATCAAGCTCGTAACAAATGACCTTACAGTACATTTTAGCTGAAATTAACACACATAAAAGCCCCTCTGTTACCCTGTGTATTAATATTTCATCAGGCACTGACACAGTCACCTACTTCAGAGAGTAAATGACTCAGACATATCAGGGATGACATGCTGCAAGGTCTCAAACAAACGTGACCGCATCTCGCGTCCCTATCTTACTCCAACAAAATATCACAGGACATTACGTCAAGCGCATGTAACCGTAGAGTAAATGTTCTGTATTTCTCTTCGATTGCACAATGCCTTCTAATATTAATAAATTATAGAGCTTGTACAGTTGTGTAAGTGCTCACCAATGTTAAGACTGATTTAACCCCGCTCTGAATCACCAGACATTATGACATTATATTTAGAACAGATTTATCAAAGCCTCCAATTTGAGTTTAATGCTGGTGTATGCAAGCTGAGTAACATTAACACTTAGGGGTTTTTGTTAAAGGACCCATTGCATGAAAGTCAATTTTTTTCTGTGTTTAAGTGCTATAATTGGATCCCCGGTGCATTTTGCAACCCAGAAAACATGAAAAACAAGATCCCAGTAACTTTGTTTTGGTAAGCCTTTCTCTGCAAGCATGTGAGAAATCGAGTCGTTCAGATTTCGCTCCTGATGTGACATTTTTCGCAGGCTCTTATTATAATATTACTGCCCCTTAATCTACACAATTTCACCCATTTCATTGTTGTTTTCACAAGCGACAGTGATGTACGTGACGCCATGGCTAAAGTTCATGGACAACATGCAATGTAGTCGCTGCACAGAGTCCTAACCTCGGAAGAGACAGGAGTGGATTTATTTTATTTTTAGTGGAAATCCCTCAGAAACCATAAGTAAAAACCTGCTTGTTTGCGCGAATCACTTCAAGCCGGAGTGCTTTATCAACCTGGGACAGTACAAGCAGGATTAGCTTCAAAGTTGTTCCTCAAGAAGGATCGAGAACAACTGAACGAGACAAAGCTGCCGATGTAAGTAAAATTTATCAACAGTCTGAATTGACGTACATGTACCGTATATATAGGAGGATAACGTTAGCATATGATAGCGAAGGGAGCTAAGTCAGTCAAGGGCTAAATAGAACATTCAAAGCCAGTGTTAAACTTATTCTATATTTATATGTTATTTGGCAAATGGGCACTTGGAGTTTAGCTGTATGTATAACAGGGGCGAACACTGCGGTTAGTTTCGTTTTAAACGTCTCAAATCATTCGTCCTTAGGCTGAAAAATCTGTCACAGCATACTAGTTATGCTATCACGTTGTGTGTGTAATGTTATAACTTGTCAACGACAAGCGCTAAAATCCACGTAATTCCGCTGAGATCTGCAGGTGCGCATTCCGTGGATTTTAGGCAAGCGTACACGCAAAACGTGAGCGCTGTTTGCAGTGACGGATTTTTTAGTCTACGGACGAATTATTTGAGACATTTAAAAAGAAACTAACCACAGAGGAGTTCAGGAAACATGATTTAGCTAAACCATTGCCATGGCAGTACTACACGTGTGTTGTGTTGACACACCGACGGAAGGGGGGTGGGGTGCGCTGTAACTCATTATCATTTAAAGAGACATGCACCAAAACAGGTTGCTGTGAGCATAGCTGCTTTTGACGAGGCAAAAAGGGTTTTGCTTACACAGCCATTGAGTGTCTTTAAGCAAAATATGTTCAGACATTTCATGAAGACCCTAATAAATCATACCAACTTGTTGAAAGTGCTCATTTAATGAGTCCTTTAAGTGCCACCACCAATGATGCTTTTGGCATTCTTTTGACTTCTTTTAAGGTGTGTGTGTCATTTTTTTGTCTTCAGAGGTGTATAAAGACCTTACAATGAGCTATTTATCATCATGTTGTTTCTACAGTAGCCCAAAACGGACAAACTCTACAGAGCGCGTTTCGTTATCGTTATCTCCTTCGGCAAAGAAGCGAAAACGTGACGACAGTTCTGTGTCAGCCGCCATAGTGCTTCTAAATGAAGTGGGAAGCGGTGAAGTGAGCCGTTGGTTGCAATTCGCAACCTCACCAATAGATGCCGCTAAATTTCATACACTGAACTTTTAAGAGTTAGACACACAACTTGTAAGGTCATCAAAATGGACCCGTCCCTCTTTTATAAGTTGATTGGATGTGTTGGTTTAGACTGATATGAAGATAAACAAAGATTTATGCACTCACTGTATGGGGTTTCATATTCTTATGAAGGTCTCTTTGACCAAGGAGAGACTGCGGGGAGCATAAGTGAAAGTGAAAGTGACCTATTAGTCAGATATGGTGACCCATACCCGAAATGTGACCTCTGCTTTTAACCCATCCAGAGAGTAGTGAACACACGCACACCCGGAGCAGTGGGCAGCTATCACTGCAGCGCCCGGGGAGCAAGTAGGGGTAAGGAGTAAATGTTTTTAAGAACAGACACATCCCGGCTCAACATCAAACGCTCTATATCACACCCACACACACACGACAGAATGTCAGTAAAAGATCAAAAGACCCCATTTTTCAAATAGCCCCTTCTTTAATGATTTTAAACATTCAAACTTTTCAAGAAGCAAAATGTGATTTAGTAAAATAAGATCAATACAAAACCTTTTCCTGAGGGAATGTACTGTATTGGGGGAAGAACATACAAAATATTAATATAATATAATATAAAAATAATATATAATTATAAAAAAAATAGTTCATCCAAAAATAAAAATTCTGTCATCATTTATTCATCCTCATGTTGTTCAAATCCTGTATATGACTCTTTCCTCTGTGGAACACAAAAATATATATTTTGAGAAATGGCTCAGTGTTTTTTTTTTGTCCATACAGTGGAAGTCAATGGGGTCCAGTGTGGTCTGGTTAAAAACATTCTTTAAAATATCTTCTTCTGTGTTCTGCAGAAGAAAGAAAGTCATAAAGGTTTGCATGTGTGAGTAAATGATGACAGCATTTTTTGGTGAACTATTCCACTGTAAATGGATGTTGACTAAAACGGACCTCATAAAAATAAAAAAGTCAAAGTTTAGATCCTAGTTCCCGTTTTAAACACATTTTACACAATGTTTTTAAACTCTGCACCTAAACTTAATAATAACAGTGTGATCTTTGCTGCTTTCATCTAATTCTTTTGAAAGTCTATTTCTAACATTTGTTTTTCGGAGTCTGTATTTTAATTGCTCCATTTTGGCTGCCTGGGGGCGAGTTTTGTGCGTATTGTTTTGGTTTGCGTCTGGATTTGATTTCGGAGCTGAACCGGGTCGTAGGGTTACTGACGTCAGAGGCCTGATGGTCCAAGAGGATCCGTCCAAAAGTGACGTAGCCTGTGCAGTTGCCATAGAGATAATGCAATATTGTAAATGAGTCTAAAAAAACTTGTTCATTTACAAGCGCAGATCCATAGAGTGTACACGCATATGGAAATAATTGCTGGCAGAAAAAAAAGAGAGAATTCGCAAGTTGAATAATTAAACAGCAGGTGTTTCGTGAGAGAAAATAAAGGCAAAAGTGGTATACAGAGAATGTGAGAATACAAAGAGGAAAGAGAACAGAATGTAAAAGTACATTAATGATTCAATGTACTTAAAAGTACAATGCAAGCTGAAAACATCAGCACATAATTAGCTCAAATCAATAATGTTTTAGACCGTCAATAGTCAGAAAGCTTTCTGTGTGCAAGCTGGGCTCTTCTGCCACCTACAGGCGAAAAAACAAAACGCCTTAAAATAAACATTGCTTTTCTCGTGCTACACATACACTAATGATATATGCTTCAAAACCACGGTACATTTTATATCAGAGTTCATCTAAAAATGAAAACAAAAACCCATACGACTTTCTTCTGTGGAACACAAGATGTCAATTCCTGAAGAATGCTGACGCTCAATGAAAGTAAATGAGAACTGCAGCTGTCTATCACAAACATTCTGCCCAACATCTTTTCATTTTGTGTGTATAATGAGAGTTATAGAAAAACTTTTAATGTCCATTTCTCAGAATGTCACACTTGGGAATTCTACATCATAGACCACATAGGGCCCTGTGCGGGGGAGAGGTTACGTAAGGACACGGCTGGAGTTTGGCTCAAGTTTAGCAGCCACAGACTCTGGTTATGCTCACACTTCACTAGCACTAATCTAGCCGGGCGCAAATCATCAGAACACAGGACAGTGTTAGCTTTGTTCCTCACACGGACCCTCAGGCGCTGACTAGACCCTCTCGAAACCAATACTGTGCAGAATATTGAGTGGACAGGAAAATCTACTGAAGTAATGACAATGCAGATGCACTGGCACATTTTACAGTTTCAGTTTTACTCATTGTTTGTTGTTTTGGTGACATGAAAACAAAATTATTCTTTGAATAAAACAGAAAATTCTTGAGTCATACTGTACATAAACAAAAAACAGAGACTCTCTCAAAAATGTTTGCTAATAAAACAGATGTTTGAAAATCTTGTGGCTCTTTTGTCCCCTTGGTTGGGACACATTTCATCTCTATAAAATGTTCCAACCTATTACGTTATGTAATAAACCTCAAATCTCAGGAAAGTATGTCTTCATGCTAACGTCTGTACAATCGTGGACAACCTAAATTGGATGCTTAAAAAATCTTCACAAGGAGTCGGTGCTGGAGATGTGGAAAAGTTGCAATATGTGTTAAAATCTTATATACATATGAAAAATACAATTGAAATACATTAAATAAAAAAAATCATGTCCATGAACACAAATAAAAAGATGATACATTTTGTCTAGTTTGTCACGAATTCCTGTAAAATTTTGTTGTATCGCCAGAGGTTTAAATGGTGCAACATTTTAATGGCAGTGGTTCTACATTTAAAAGCCCTTATAATTACCTACATTTATTTATTTATACATTTTCATGATGTGTAATAAAAGTCCCATATAAAATATAAAAGTCCCATTGCTTTTAATCTGAAAATTAAATTACAAAATGAAATATATAAAATCCTCTGGGGATGTAGTACAACATTTTATGGTAGTACAGAGTACCAGTTTCACACTGAAGCCACACACACAAACTAAAATAATCACTTAATGCAGATATAAAGTATTGATAAAGTAATGTCTGTTTACTCGCACATGCAAATATCAGGCCAACCACCCAATGGAGGATGCTAACAATCTTCTTGTTCTCAATGTAAAATGATTGATATGCTATTAAACTTATTAAAAATGCACTCCACACTAAACAACCACACAAATGAAGTCTGTCAATTAAACACTTATTTACAAAAAGCTTGTCTGAGCTTGTCAGTGAAGCACTTGACCATGAGAGAACTGCAAAGTCACCTTGCATTTCAGAATACTCTCCCATTATCAGAATGAGAATAATTTTCAATTCAATTTCCAATCTCTATTAGATAGTCTAAAATCACTTCAAGGTCATCACCCACAGATGCTCATTTCTCAGAACCTTAACTCTTATTGTGAACATGCAGACCGTATTGACGTAAATACAATGCCATGTCTTAATTTTGTACATAAAGGGAAATAGCAAGGCTAACATAACAACACAATGTCTTAAAGGGACAGTTCACCCAAAAATAAAAATTCTGTCATTTACTCACCCTCGAGTTGTTCCAATAAACAGTGAAAGATATGCTTGTAACCAAACAGTTCTTGGCCACCATTGACTGCCACAGTAGGATAATGACAATGGTAGTCAAAAGTTCCTATGTTCTTCAAATTATATTTGTTTGTGTTCAACAGAACAAAGAAATCTATCTATGGTAGTCAATGGTGGCCAATAACTGTTTGGTTACAAGCATTCTTCTAAATATCTTTCTCACCAGAACAAAGAAATGTATACAGATTTGGAACAACTTGAGGGTGCGTAAAAAAGAATTTTCATTTTTTGGGTGAACTGTTCCTTTAAATCTGCCAATTCCCACAGTTTCATAGAATGTCCTTAACTTCATGAAAAAACGTTACTTTGCTATTGTTAAACAAGTAGCCAACAATTTACAGGAATTTTACTTTCACTGCCCTCACTTATCAACTATCTGCCATTTTTTCACATCTGGTGATTAGTCAGCTCCCATGGCATTATGGGATAGCAAAGGGTCCACTGGTTACACACTGTAGATCTTCAGCAAATGGTGGTTTAACTGTGACCCAAAGGCTGGTTTAACTATGACCCGCTGGCTGGTTTAACTGTAATCTTACAGCGCGTACAGAGTAGAAATATAGGGCGCCAGTTTGAGAGATAATCCACTCCTTTAATCATGGGAAATCCTCTTCAGAACAGGCAAGCACTGAAACAGGGCACTGCATCAGTATAAAACCTTCCTTTTCCAGCAAAATTTGAATATATACTTTGTATTGTATGAAAAATATGATCACAAATGAATTTCATAATTAAATAAAATTCCTTTTTTAAATTTTTTGAAAGTGAAACTGTAAATGTACTGCTATTTTTATATCCGCATAAATATAAATAGTAAGATAAATTAAAGAAAAAACTATGCAACTAATTTCCTACTGTACATTAGAACTGTGAAAAATGGACAATACATACTGGAGCCAAACGGTTTAACGAGATGAGGTTTAAAAGGTTAGAACAATCAGCTAAAAGAGTTGTTTAACAAGTTTTGCTTTTTATAAAACATTAAAAAGACAAACAACAGATCAATCGCAAACATTGAGACAACAAACAAACAGTAAACATAGTGAGTTGAGTTCACCACAAACACTCACTATTGGGCCAGGCTTAGATATTTCCAGTTCCTACAGTCGTGTAGAGTACAGAGTGCATTATGGGAAACGATTGACTTTTAGTACTTAAGGAGTATTAAAACAAGGGCTGGTTTAATGACTGTGCTGGCACAGAACAAGCAGTTCCCTGTGATGCCAGCTGACCTAGCACTTCTCAAACTGGAAAATAATTGTGTGCATACACCAGAGTAAAGACTAGTCAATCACTGACAGAACACCAGTCACAGACCATGTACCATAACAATAAACTGGACTCCCTGAGGAACCAAACAACAGTAGAAACAGGACTGCCCTTTGATCTCACTTGCATACACTTCTGTTCAGACTTTAAACTTTAAAAACATTTGAAAAGACAGTAACCCAGAAACACAATATCAGGAATATTAATACAAACAACTCAACCAGAAATTGATACAAAACATTGGTTGCCCGACACTGATACCAGATTTGGATGATCACCCAACCAAACAGCACCAGACCACCACATAGTTCACCAAAAAGAAAAATTATTTCATTAATTCATCACCCTCATGTCATTTTAAACCTGTGTGACTTTCTTTCTGGTACAATCATGTATATCAATATAGATTTGGTCACATAAACAGAGCAGATGAGAATATTTAAAGGGGTCATATGACAAGAATAAAACGAATATCATCATTTGTTTTAGATGTAATGTAATGTGTATACACGATTTAGGTTAAAAAAGGCTGTATTTTCCACATACCGGATTCAAATCATACCACGAACTGACGTAGATTTGTGGGGGTGTGGTTACACGAGGCATTTCAGGCAGGTCTGGGTGAGCATTCGCTTTTAGAAAGAATGCATCTTTTGTTCCGACACTTTATTTTCTTGCAATTTTACGTGTATATACAGACACAGAAAAACACGTATTCGCGCCATATGACCCCTTTAAGCAAAACTGCTGAAACGATTTGCAGCTAATCTACAGCTACGGCAGCTTCCGTTAATGTTCATTTCAAGAAGCACAAAAAGAAGAATTTTAAGAAAAACAGTACGTGTGCGTGTCTTCATGCAAACCAGACACATGGCACTTCTGGTCAGAGTCAGACAGACCTGCTTCAAAGCTCACAGGTCTCAGATCAAATCTCTTTCTCAGCTGTCTGCTTTCTCACTCAGTCGTGGGTCAGCTGGGTTTATGTAACAAAGCCTTTTCTTCTCTCAAAAAGCTGACTGAGGACAGACTGCAAGAGGGAAAAACTCAAACTGACACCTCACAGCTAACTGTGCTACCTTTTATCATCTAGATGGGTGACGGGCTAGAATTGCGGAACGCAATGTTTTATATTTCTCCATGTCAGCGTCAAAATTCAAGTCTGCATACAGTGTGTGAATCAAATTTTATATCTTGAAACAGAAACAAAAGCATGAAAAACAGAAAAATGTATTACATTTTTAAGGTTCACACAGTTGACAGTAAGAAAAAGCCTTAAAACTACTACACTATTTTGGACAATGTACCATGGTTTTACCATACTATTCTGGACATACACAGCACCTGTCCCATGGCACTACCATGGTCATTTTAGAGTACAACATATTACCATCAGTACCATAGCATTACTATCTAACACAGTAGCTCTCAAACTGGGGGCCGTGGCCCCTGGGGGGCCCCGAGATGGATCCAGGAGGACCACAGATTTTGTGGCATTTTATGAAATATAGAAATTGATCATAGATTTTATGCAATCAAACATCAGAAAAATTAGACCACCAGACAAAAGAATTGATGTTACAGCATTGTATAACCGAATATGTTTTTGTTTAAATAAAAACGTTAAATTTAAGATTATAAGTCTTTATTTGGGGGCAATTACTTTGCAATTATGAGTCAATGGAGTAGATATTTCTGCAGAAAGATATTTAAAAGACCTGGTCATTGCATATTTGTATAAAAATTAATAAGTTCTCAACCTTCAGCATCATGGTCGGACATTAACCAGTGTGATATGCATCCAAAAACACAACAGTTATGTGTGGAGTCCCAGAAAACTTTGAAAATTGATCACATCCCTCTCTGCAGGTTGAACTAAGAGCCAAATATTTGTTTTTACACAAAATGACTCTATCCATCTTCTATCATAACTTCCTTTATTACCTGTTTAGCATAAAAGAAAATCAAATTAGCACTTCATAACCTCCGGTTAGTGTGTGAGAGAGAGACAGAGAAAGACTGAACAAATGAGCACAGTAACTAAAAATGGAGAATCTTTGACTAGTATTTCCATTCCCTCACTTTTAACGTGGACGTCAGACAAATTTCCACAATAAAAAGAGGACTTGATAGATTTTCCAGTGGTGGTGTGCATGTGGATGTGTCTCTCTCTGGAAGTAGAACGTCTCCATTATTTCACATTAAGTTTTTAAAAATTCTGTCATCATTTAACACATTGGTTGTTTGGACCACTTTCGTGATACTTTTTGGAGTTTTTTATATTGGAGCGTGTCTGATTTTCATTAAAGGGATGGTTCACCCAAAATGGAAAATTCTGTCATGAATTACTCACCCTCTAGAATGTTCCAAACCTGTATAAATTTCATTGTTCGGTTGGACACAAAGAAAGACATTTGCAAGAATGTTAGCAACCGACAATTCTGAGAAACCATTGACTACCATAGTAGAAAAAATGTAAATGGTAGTCAAAGATGCCCCAGAACTGTTTGCTTTCGTAAATTCCTTAAAAAATATATTATTTTGTGTTCAACGGAAACAAAAAAAATTACACAATTTCTCCTACTACAGTCAATGGTGCCTCAGAATTGTCGGTTGCTAACATTCTTTCAAATATCTTTCTTTGTGTTCTACCGAACAAAGAAATGTATTCAAGCTTAGACAACAAGAGGGTGAGTAATTCATGAATTTTCATTTTTGGGTAAACTAAATTGAACAGACTAACCAATATTCATTTAAAAAAAACACCTTGTTGCTTCCATCAAAGAAAGTCTGAGTACATGATGACAGAAATTTGAGTGAACTATTTCTTTAAGGTTTAAAAGCTTGGTTTGAATCTCTTGACGTGAAGAATGCAAATTCATTAGCTGAAGTATCTGCAAGAGACATTTTCCAGAGCTTTCTTCCCGAGTAGTTAATGATGTGATTGGTTGCAACTGTAAAATTATGGCCACATAGAAACGAGCCTCAAGTTTGCTACCTCAAACCGATAGGAGCTTGTCATCCTTCAATGCAATATCACTTCTGATTCAAAGGCAATTTTACAAGTTGAAGGAACAATGCAACATTAGTCCATCCCAAAACTGTATCTATTTAGCTTTTAAATAGCCAGACAGTTTAACAGAGCCCTACTTTTGCTGCCAAGGCAAACAGCATCAATATCACTGCAGGCAAATTACACAGCAAGCTTGGCCTGCTGTTTACATCGGTAGCAGATTTTAATACCGGAAAGGCAGGGCTGATGTTCTCTCTGATGGGTTGATAGTTGGTAATCTGGTTCCTCTGTAAATCAAGTTAGGAGCTCAGCGGAACTAACATGGGCGTTGACAAACACAATGACAAATTGCATCAAGTATTCCGCTTGTCTTTTGGCAGAGATTAGGAAAATCAGAATTAAAGGGTCCATGCAACGGTGTTTCATGCATTCTGACTTATTTACAATGTTACTCATGCTTAACATGATCAACTTGTCAAAAAACGAGTTGGACGTATGACATAGTATTTCTGTGCTGGATACACTCCCCCAGCGTTCGTATAGGTTTCGGAAAGTTCTTTTCGAACATGAAAATCAGTTTCATAACAATTTTTCTTAGTCCCTTATTGGGCAATTCTCCCGGAAAAGGAGAAAGAAATAGCCCACCCACGAGTCAACCGACGAGCGAGGAAGACCCGCTTACCATCAAGATTGGCTGCGCTGCGTCAAGATTGGTTGCGCTGTGGGTGTGCGAGTTGCAGCTCGTTACTCTTGCGATAGAGAGAGAAGTCGAGGTGTGTTTGTTTGTTCACAGCAATTCAGTGATGGATGTTGTATTAACGGTGGTAGATGGAGCGGTCCCAGTGCTAAAAGATACCGGACATGAACCGCATGCGGTAAGTGAAACTAAGTCATATGTCGGTGCGTACGTGCATAATGTAAACAACACAAACTTCTAGTGCCGGGGTATTCAATTAAAGTTCCAAGAGGTCCGGTCTTATATTTCATTCATTCATACCAGAACGACTTCTATCTTTAAATAATTTCCCAATTAGAATGCTGTTCATTGCAAAATGTGACCCTGCTTGTGAAAACCCAGCAAAAGTATTTTTACCTGTTTTCTACATAAAATAATCCTACAGAATATTCTGTGAAAATCTAACAAAAATATCTTAAATATTGACTGAATAATGCCATTTTAAAGATTGAAATCTTAATATTAAATTAAATTAATGCTTGAAATTAATCTTTGATTATCTAATAATTAATTAAATTTGTGACTTCAGCATGGGTTTTCACAGGGTCACAAATGTTTACATGCTGATCAATAATGCTAAAGCTAAATGTAGATAAAAATGTCATGGTTCATAAAATATCACAAATCTGGTTGAAAGGTTGGAGACATATAGCAAACAGTAAACAGACTGACAGATACAAAAGCTTTAATAGTGCTGAATTTTGTTTACCGCTGTGTGTCCATTTACCTGTGGCCTGTGTCACGAAGCTGGTTTGGGTTTTTACATTTACATTTAGTCATTTAGCAGACACTTTTATCCAAAGCGACTTACAGAGAACAGTGAGCAATAAGCGATATGTCATACAGGAGCAATAATACAATAGGTGCTAATACAAAGTTACTAGTTTCAACAAAAGCTAGACCACTACCTGTTGAGAGAACGAGAGAGAGAGGGTAAGTTTGCGTTTTTACCCAGGTAAGGTCACACCTTCAGGTGAAAGCGCCTCAAGAACTCTGGATCAATCCGGAGTTGACAGAGAAAGTTTATACCAAGCGTTGTGCTTCAGCTGAACTTGATCTAATCCAGATTGGGTTTGTCTGGTTTTGTCAACTCAACACTTACTCTGCAACTCAGTGTTTGTTCACCTCGCTTCGTGATACAAGCCACAGGACATTAGGGCGGAGTAACACAAAAAACTACAAAGACCAGTGACCTGAACTACAAAACACAACTTCAAAATAAAAGACATGACAAGATCAAGACACAGAACCCTGACACCCAATAAGGTTTTACAAGTGCCCCCAAACGAAGATATTTGTAATAATATCCTACCACTGTCCGTATGCTCCTCACATATTATTGGAGTACTTTGAAAAACTTGGAATGTACTTTTATTATAGCCTACTTTCAATGCTTTTATTCAGTGCATTTTTGTGGCACTTGTCAGGTTTGGGAATTTTGGTTGAACTATTTCTTTAAATGTAAGCATTGCTGGGTGATTTCAATGTTGTGTCAGAACACTAGAAGTTCATTGGTTACTGCATTTATCAAAACTCGCTCTCTGCCTCTATCTGCTCAGTGTTCATACCATTCTGGCAGTGAGTTGGTCACATGATCAGAAGCTTCTCAGTGTCCTTTAACAAGTCCACAGGACAAAGAGCGTTTAAAAATAGAACAGACACCCAAGCTGCTCGCATCCATTATAAATGGTAGTAGATATCTAGTCAGCAGGCCTCACCTGCTCCTCACACACACACACACACACACACATTTAAAGCAACCACACAGTCACCAATGAGGCCAGTGAACTACATTATGACACACACATTGACAGTTATACAGTTAATTGACATTAATTTTGAATAGAAAACATGAAATAAATAGTATGCCCAAGATTATGTGGTATTATGTAAATGACCAAACATAGAAATGTACTACATTTTACAAAGTATAAAACGTTATACACATAAATACAAAATAATT
The DNA here is from genome assembly GCF_024868665.1 of Triplophysa rosa. NCBI lineage: Eukaryota > Metazoa > Chordata > Actinopteri > Cypriniformes > Nemacheilidae > Triplophysa > Triplophysa rosa. The sequence continues at coordinate 21,599,767 of NC_079896.1, read as the reverse complement.
GTCTTTCTTATAGGTGATTATAGTCCAAGTAATATGAGCTGCTGTAGTGAGAGTTCTATCTAACGTATGCTGGGCCACCGGCAACCCATCTGGGAGAGTAACAGAAACCTTGGGCAGGGCCTTTGATATGTGCTACCGAACACACATACACACACGTGCATCACAGCAAAATCGCCAGTGTTAAAAAGGGTCAAATTAACTCTCACAGTGTTTATATAATCCACACTTTGAGAGTGTGGATTATATGTATATACACTGTGAGTGTTAATTTGACTTTTTTTAACACTGGCGATTTAACTGTGTAGATGTCATTAAGGAAACAGACCCGGACAGCTGTGTAATGAATGACCCGCAGTAGCTTGTCTGCATGTGGTGGTGAGGGGGTTATGCCATTAATTGAAATGTAACACTCACATTGATCCAAAAGCACATTCGTGGCCCTGGTCACTTCCACGCTGAGCTGATGTCACCACAACCATAGTGTTAACCAGGTTTCAACCTGTCGCACAGTGTATCAGAAGCTGCAGTGCCGATTTTTTTACTATATAGGCTAACATGTCGTTTTTCCTAAAGTAGGTACTGTCAAATAACAGACAGTAGTCATTAAAACAGTGCATACAAGAGAACTTGTGAAAGTGCATCACTTTCAGATGTTTTGTAGTGTGTCTGCTCATTCATCTGTGCAGAATGTGTCTGCGCGAGAGTGATCATATTTTTGTGTATATAAAAGTGTGCTCTTTGAGAATTCAAATTAAGACCCTGCCGGCCCCCTTATGAGCAGATTTGTTTGATCAAGCGACCTGTGAACATCAGAAGAACACCTTTTGGATTTTGTTTAAAGGGCATATTTCCCATGAACACCCTTTAAATCTGTTAAAGTGATATATTAAGAACAATGATCAGATGAGATTTCACTTAAAGGGATAGTTCACTCAAAAATAAATTTCTGTCATCATTTTCTCGCCTCAGCTTGTTTTAAAACTGTATCTTTTCTATGTTCTGATGAACACACAAGAAGATATTTTGAAGAATGTGGCAAATAGTTCTGGGGCACTATTAACTACCATAGTAGTTTTTTTTCTACTATTGCAGTCAATAGTGCCCCAGAACAAAACTGGTTGAACAAAAACAAAATGAACAAAAATATTTTTGACAGTTTTAGAACAACTTGAGGGTGAGTAAAAGATATTTTCATTTTGGGGTGAACTGTTCCTTTAAGTAAAATCTGATCAATCTCTTTATATGCCTTGAGATAGTATGTCTCAAGGTCAAACGTGCTGCATTTTATTAAACAGTATGTGAACTGTCTATCATTTGTTTCATCTGTTTATATTTTATTTGTTCATTTGATTATCAAAGCATGTATTTAAAGTTCATCACTAATTCACAAAGCCCACATTAATTGATGTCAAAAGGGCAAACTCTAAACTTGCGTCACGCAAATTTCGTCATCAGAATAGTACGCGCACCGCCGGAATTTTGTTCGCGTACAAACTACGCGCAGGTCGCGCAAGCGCATTCCATTTCTTGCAGTAATTAGTTTAACCAGCAGGTGGCAACCATGTCCTGGGAGCATCGATTCAAGGTAGTAGAAGGAAACCTGACCCCTGTAGGCCCAGAGAAGTATCGCAATATGTAGTAATGCCCATGCGTCAAGGCTGCGCCCGCACGTAAAAAAAAGAAGTATGCCCCAGGCTTAAGTCTAATCCTTGAACCGTGAGTAGCCATGGTAATACTCACTGGACTGAAAAACATCCTAGTCTGATGATCCAACACTCCACAAATCGGGGCCTGGTGGGTTGACCCACAAATCTGCTAAACTGCCACAGTGCTTTCCAGTAGAAAATGTATTTACCAGCATTTAATGCAGTGACCTCTCATTTAGCTGTGACTTGGAGAGTAACAACTGCAGAAAGTGTTCATTTGTTTTATGGTACATCTCACTAATGTGCCTTGCAGTCACAATGGAAATAAATCCATAATAAATTCCTATTTGGAACCTGCACTCTTTATTAAAGGTGCCCCAAATTCTTAACACTTTCAATATGTGCATAAAGAAGCCAAGAGCAACCAGACATAAAGCAATATAGCATCACTGGTCATGGAATTCCTTGACCCGTAAATGGAGTTTCTGGCACAAGAGACATTGTTTTGCACACAGTGAGGATGGCAAAGTAAACTGTGTGCTTTTCAAGTGTTACTTTGTAAGGCAACAACTGAATTACGGGAGAATCAGACAGTTCAAGGATCTTAGCATCCCATTATTCCAGATGGGAATTTTCTGCGTTCATAATTGGGTAACAGATGAAGAGACAGCATTCTAACAGTTCCCGAGACTCCTTCTCCTGTTCTGAAAGATGAAGTAACACAGGTGACATTTCAACGGTTAGCTGCTGGTATAGTCATTCAAGCAGCAGAGAGCACAGCTGGAATATTTAAAAAGCCTTTTTTTCCATTTCTACCGTCCAAAACAACCACAATCAGTGACACGCCAGTGGTGGAAAACTATCCATCATAAAGAGGCACGGCTGAAATGATGGGCACTTAACAGGTGGCAGGTCATAGCTGAATCTGTCAGAATAATATTATGTAAGGCTGTTTAATCTGACACTAGATGCATGAGGAGATGTCAGCTGAAATATGTGATGCCCTGGTTTAGTTTGTCTATTTGAAACTCTCCTTTCAGCCCGTTAATAACCCTGTCCTATATTTGACTATTTAGGTCACAATGCTGATAAATAACAGTTGCTCTAATAGAAAGGCAAGAACGAAAGTGGGTTACTATGATAACAGACACACCTGAATCAAGCAAACTTTAAAGATGCACTCACTCACCACTAATACAGAAGTGCGCACCACCTCGGAGACGCTCTGACGCAACTCCGCCGCGGTGCCGGGTTTACTCAGACCGCGCGTAAACTTTCGCGTCTCCGGCTGAGCTGACAACGCCATCGCACCTTGAGTTGAATTTTAACCAAGATACATTTCTATAGTGACGCGCAATCTTCCAACGAAGTCCTCAATTGTGACCTGTTCTTCGCAACAAGATGCAACGACGCATTCTCGGTCCTCACACACAGTAATATAATACCATGCAGTGAGATTGGTCATCTATCATCTTCGGCACTTCATACTTCTGCGTTTGTTTTCGCAGCGTCGGATTCCCGCTCGACGAAACAGAAAGGCTTGGTAACGGTAACGCGTTCACGTTCATGAGCGCCAGTTCCCCGGAGTCCCGAGCCGCTCCGTGCCAGATTGCGTGTGCGTGCGAGTGCGAGTGTGCGTTGAGACAGCGACACCCCTCTCAGTTTAAACAGCAGATATTTAAGGTCTGGTAGAGGGTCAGTTCAGCACCACATGCTGTCTTGAACCTGAGAAACATTTAACGGAGTTTGAATGTGGTTATTAAAGTCTTTTCATTAGAAATCTGCATAGTTTTATTTTATATGTGTCTGCGTGTGTAAAATATAACAGTGTCATGTGTTGTAAGTTATGAAGCATTAACTATGCAAGCTTTATAGATAGCGTATCAAAGTGTAGCAAGTATAATTTTGGCATTTATCAAATTAATAGAAAAGCATGCCCTCATTGACCGTATAACGAGTTTCAGTGCGCCGTCTAGTGGTGAAACAGTCATATTGAAATTCCAAATGTTTGCACGCTGCAGCAATTGATGATAGTAAAATCTTTAATTATGCAAATGCAAAGCATAATTTAATTAAAGTTTGCAAATAACAATACAATCTGCACCTTGTTATACAAATCACAATTTTTAAAATGTCTCAGCAAAGGGGTAAAAAATGATTGACCACAACACGATTACAACGATTGTGTTCAAAGGAGAAAACATCACAATAACACTCACATACATACAAATGCATAAGCACGCACACATTACAGGGTCTCAGGTGAAAATATTTTGTGCTCTACAAGATGAATGTAAGACATGCGGCAGTCACGTGCGGATAATACGGGACACTGCTTATAGGATTAAAATGACAATGTCCATTTAATTATCACTGACATGCCAGAGCAGATCATAAATACAAGAATTTTAAATGTCAGACCAAAGCTGCTATGTCTTTGTAAAACGCAGCTCCTGTGTGTTGTGCTTTATCATCAAATGATTGAAACGGTCACATGACAATCCCCATAAAATAACATACAAACATGCAGCACAAAAACCTTTCACACAACTTGAGACAGGAACACGAGGATCATTCATCTCCTTCACACACATAGAAAATAAGCGAATAACAAGCAGGTCAAAGCATGTCAGTAGACATCTTAACAGGGTGATCCAGAACGGCAAGTGTTCCAGACCAAGTGCAGCGTTGTCTTTTGTCTCTGAGTAAACTTGTAATTGTACAGAAAGCAGAAAAGTGCGACTTCAGTGTCTGTGGTTATGTCAGTGGTCTTTGTAGAGTTCAACCATTTCTAAATATTTTTTTGTATTTGATGCTGAGATATGTTGCGTCACCACAGTGAAATATGTTGCTGCATTTATGAAAAAGTTTATCGCACACACAATAGCATTTATGAGTACTAGATGATGTGCCCACAGAATCACACAGGAATGTCAGTGAAATTACGTTTCATACATGTCAAAATTCCTCGTGGGATGATAGTAAATGTATTCCGATTTGTTCCGAGTAATACCACACTGTACTTCTCTTAACATTCTACTCTTAACATTACTTTCCAATCATTTTTTTAATGTATTTTATAAAGATTTTAGGAGATTCAATTATTTTGAGAGGAGCATCACTGGGGAATTTCCATTTTAAAGATTGTATTGTATCTACTCTGTTTTTCAGGCCCGGAAATCACAATTTCAAAATTCCCTGATATTTCCAGGTTTTCAACGACTGTGGAAATGCGATGAAGTTTTCATTTACATTTAGTTTAAAGTAGTCACCATTTTTACATATGTGACCCTGTCTTTGAAAATGATGTTTTTATGAGTCAAAAATGGGTAATGTTTGTTTCTCTGTAAATAATAGATGATATCGCCATTGTCCTTCTGAAACCTTGTATCTCCATAATTTGTCATTTTTATTTTTTGCCATAAATAATTGTTATTAGTCACTATTTATGTTTGTCACTGGGTTTTGCCAATATCCAACCAATAAAATTGATTAAAAGTGCTTGTCAACTTTGACAACACAGTATTTAACATACAGTGGTTTTTTTTCTTCAATTTCCTGAAAAGCTGTGAATTTGGACCTCCAAAGTCTCATAAAAACAGACATATCGTCTGTTTTTATAAGACCTCGGATGTCCAAATTCACAGATTTCGATATACAATAATTACATTTTCATGTTTAACACTGAAATTAATTATTTGATTGACAAAACATTTTATGATTTTGAACAGATTTCTAACATTGATTTAATTGCCTCAATCAATAATAAAGATTTCAAGATTATATTTTCACGGAATGCTTTCTACATTATTTAGAATGATTTTAAATCGTAAATCACAAAAAATGACTTGACCTGGGTTTTCACGGACAGGGTCTCATATCCATCTGATCTTGGATCTGATTTATAACTTTCTTTCAGAAAAAGTGCACCAAAAAATAAAGACGTGATTAACAAAAACAAACAAATGCACATCAAAAGATCACCAAACATGAAACTGATGGCTGCATAGCTCTTTTCATTATAAAGCCACTAAGACTCATACTGTGCTCATTACTGAGGTTAACTTTAAGACCGGGCACATACGTCACTACAGCCTTCAGAAATCCTCAGTTTTCATGAAATGAAAGTGAGGTCAAAGTTCAAAAGTCACAATCATTGGGATCTGTGGAAAAGCGGGATCCTCCCCGACCGCCTAAATACACAGCTGAGGCTGATTTGGGTCTGCTGGTCCCAGCCTGATTCTGACCTCCATGACGACTGTTGTTGTTGACTTCAGCATCCAGGGTTTCCGTGGTGATAATCCAGCTGGCGGGACGCCACTTCTTGAGAGCGTAAGGCGTCTTCACTCTCTTCTTGATTTTATCGGCCGATCCCTCCGTCACATCCCCATCAGATCTGCCTCCTGGGAAAATCAAACTTTTCTTTAAGGCTCAATTGTATTTAATGGATATAATATACAGTATATTTTCTATACTCACCTAGTAAAGGCAGTGTGGTGATGGACAGATCCAGCGAGTTGGGCCTCTCGGGTCTGCGCCCCCGGTTCTGTCTGAGCAGAGCCTCTCCGTGTATCTGGGGTTGGCTCTGGGCCTGTGGTGGAACCGTGGGCGGGGCAGGATGGGTATCAGGTGGTACAACAGGCTCTGTGTTAGATGCGGATGAAGCTTCTCCTGTCGAACCAACGTTCTCGTTGCTCTCTCCTCCATCCCCTTCAGCCTCAGCGTCTCCATCCCCCTCTCCATTGTTGTTATTGCTGTTGTTATTATTTGCGTTGTCAGGACATGCCTCTCTTCTCAGAAGAGGCTCTTGTTCGTCGGGGCTAGTGGTCAGGAGGCTGAAGGTCAGGTCATCTGAACTCACCTCACCCGCTGACTCGGGTGCCGAACCGGACACGATTTTGTTCGCCCTTGCCGCAGCATCATTGTTGGCAACCGTGATCGGCTGGGCCTCATGGGCCAGGTTCAACGCACAGGCTTTGGCCACGCCCATCTCGACTTTCTTCAGATTGGATTTGCCAAGTTTTCCAAACTTCATCCGCAGCGAAGATGTTTTCGAGTGGAGGCTCAGGCTACTTGGTCTCTTAGGGACGTTTTGCTGCTTGGGTAAGATTGTTACAGGGGCGTCGGCATTGCGACTGGAACCCTGCGACCCTGAAACTTCAGAAGCCATGTTCATGAGGGGGTAGAACGGGCTGGGTGAGGTCAACGTTTCTGGAGAGCAGAACTGTTTCTGGGAATGTTCCATCAGGCTCTCGTCAGAGCTTTCCCGCAAGTTCTTCTGGACTTCGCTTGGGTCCAGCTTGGGAATCTCTAGGTCTTCCTGGGTCAGCTGAATACAGGGAGGACCACTGCTGCCCCCTGGTGGAAAATAATTGGCAGTGCAGGACTCTGAAACAGGAGTGGTGGAGGAGCTTTCCGTGACAGGCTGCCATAATTGGGCCTGCTGCCATTCGTAGTTGATGCAGTTACTGTTCTTCTCTGCCGGATTAGACCCTCCAACTGAGGGTGGGTCGGCAGAGGTGTCATGGTCTTCGGTGTGTGTGGATGAATATTCAGCGTGGGAACCCACGGGTGTCTGCTGTCCAGTAGAGATGTTTCTAGAAAATAAAAGTTCACGAGATACAAAAAAGTGTTACAGGTAAAGAAAAATACACAACATCTGGTTACAAAATCGGAATATTTTTTGTACGTTAAATGTTTTAACTCATGTGTGGTGTTCAGGCATGTTTAGTGTGTTGGACCCAATTTCAGTGTTTGCTCAAAAAGAATAAAATTCAATTAAAAAATACAATTATAATAATAAAAAATATATATATACTGTATATATATATGCAATGTAAAGGTTTTCTCAATTGTGGATTGTTGAAATCAATCTAATTACAATTGATTAGTTATCTTAGGCTCTGTAGTGATTATTGGTTATCGATTACCTATGGTTATATAGCGCAGTGTTTGGGTTGAGAGCAGGACTGGCCGATTTCTCTCGCTCCCAAATAGAAAGCAGATCGGCGAGTCTCTGCTCCGCGCATTGAGCCGTGAGTCGTGCTTCGGCATCCTGATCCCAGCAGTCCTCCATCGTCTCTTTCAGTAAGCGGACAGTCTGCGTAACAAGCACAAACGCACATATACTGTAAATCACAGATGCGTTACCGTTTAATAAGCCGTAAGTTTGTGTTCACATTTCTCACCAGGCTATTCTCTTTCCAGGCTTCTGGATATTTGGGTCTTTCTTTTTCTCTGGACACAAGCGCCTGCATGTCCTCTATGGTCGGGTGGTTGCCCGCTTCTGCCTGAAATGCCATCTGAAACACTGGCACAGTCTCACCTGATGGGAAAGGAGAAAGCACTTAAAAAACGGCAGCTATGACACGGAAGTACATATGTGTATGTGTTTACCCAAACCTGGGAAGAGGTCAGAGCAGCGCATGAAAGTCTCCCAGTAGAGCAGACCCAGCGCGTAAACGTCCACCTGTTTCAATGCAGTCTCGCAATCTCTCAGATTGACAGAGCCTTCCAGCACTTCCGGGGCCATGTAGCGCACCGTACCAACCTAGAGCCGTATCACAGATTTAAAAAGAAACTCATCGTGTGAATCACCGGGCTGGAATGCATTGAACTGGACCGGTGTGGGTTGTGTTTGCTGACCTCACTGATGGAGCAATTGTCCACGTCTCCCTGACCGGGCGGTCTCTTTTCCGTCAGAATCATGGCCAGTCCGAAATCACTGATCACACATGAACCATCTGCCTTCACTAGCACATTCCTACTGTTTAGATCCCGGTGGGACACGGCGGGTTTATACACGTCTAACAATAAGAGGAAGGGGTAGTGTAAGGGAAATGGAAGGGGAGGTGGTGATGACAGAAACAGATAAACAGAGGAGAGAGAAAATCAGAATAAAATGCATTACTATAATAGTCACTAGAGAGCGCTAGAACACACTTATGAGGGACGAAACAAAAATACACAATAACTCAACATGATATGCTGTCCAGCATATTAACCGTGTTTTACAGCTATTATAAAAGCAACATTATAAAAAACAACAATATTCAATATATAATTGCTTATTATGAATAATCATCACAATTATTTCTTCTGCTACGTAATAAGGTTCATAGCCCGGTTAAGGTCACAGGTGTGGCTTGCACACATATTGTTTTGAACAAGGAACATCCAATCAGCTAATGACCAGCTAAAACCCGCCATGTTGTTCCAAAACCCAGTTTAGCTAGATTTTCTCTCTCTCTCTCTCTCTCTCTCTCTCTCTCTCTCTCTCTCTGCTTCATGCACTTTTCTGACACTAACAGCATCTAACAAACAGCTTCAGTGCCTTTCTTACTGAAACAAAGATAAAAAGGACTGAGATTTACACCTCGTGAGTCTGCTATTTAGTTTTCTCAAGCTATAGAGACTATAAATAAAAAACACACCTACATTCACATCTATAGTGTGACTCGGGGATCCATTAAGCACTTAAAACTCAAATCTAAATTTTTGTACACTACTGGTCAAAAGTTTAGGATCACTGGACAAAAATGATTTCATGATCTTAAAAATCTTTTAATCTCAAGGTGTTTCAATGCTTGAATTGACTTTTGTAAACAATATAATTGTGCCATATTAACATATGAATTTCTTTCATTAGAAAACTAAATTTTTATTTTTGAAAAATATATATTTTTGAAATAGGACTGTCAAACGATTAGTCGCGACTAATCGTATGCAAAATAAAAGTCTTTGTTTACATAATATATCTGTACTGTGTAATTATGTATATATAAATACACACACATACATATTGAAGAAATATTTACATGTGTATGTGTACATTTTTATAGTTACATATAATTCATATTATATATAAATATAAACATTTAATACATAAATATATAATTTTTCTTAAAATTATACAAGCATGTGCGTGTACTTATAAATACATAATTATTATACACAGTACACATATATTATGTAAACAAAACTTTTATTTTGCATACGATTAATCGTTTGACAGCCCTAAATAAAATATTTGGACCAAATAATAAATCAAAAGCAGCCAATAACAGTCCAGCATAGATGGAAATCATTTCAATATTGTTTAAAAAGCTTCCCAGGTCGAGACCTCAACAAACTGGATGATAAAATGCTAAATTTACAATTTTGCTAATTCTAGGCAAAGGGTACATTTTTGTTTTTTTTGGATGATTATAGCCACAACAAAATTCCCACAGTAACAATGGTGTTGTTCAATGGTTTTAATATGTTAAATATGATTCTAAAATGTGGAAAAATATAAAAAAATGAGTAAGTTATCCTAAATTTGTTTATTACGTCTGTCAATTCAACGCATTAATCCAGTGCGTTTATAGATAAAAATGTGTTGATCTCGCTATGCAAAACTAAACAAAACCAACCCTGGAGAGTGCATGCGTCCACTGTGTGTATTAGAATCCAGTTAGGAGTTTTAATTCAAGTTATGTGGGTTTAGGTTTTAACTTGTACCATATGATGAAGCAATAATACTGTATAAGCAATAGCGCACAAGCAAGAGAGCTTTTCCCCGAATATCAGCATGAATGCAACATTTTATATTTCAATCGTCAATAAAAACAAATGTATGCTTTAAATGACTTTCAATAGCGAGTTAGTCACACGTTCCCTAGTCATTCCATGTATTTGCTGCATTGAAGAGAACCACTTGAGTACATTCTTTAAAACATCTTCCTTTGTGTTCCACAGACAAAGGAAAGAAAATCATATTAGTTTGGAGTGCCATGAGAGAGTAAACAAACACCTTTATGTTCATGTGAGTGGATGAAGTGTATTTAATGCACGTCTCACCTCCTTTTCTTATCTCTGTGTGCAGGTACGCCAGGCCTCGGGTGGCTGAAAGCGCCAATCGACAGCAGCTCAGCCAGTCCACAGAACGCCCGTTGAGATACGTGCAGAGAGAGCCCTGGGAAAAACAAGTGAGGGAGTATTCCTTTCAGAGCAAAGCAACTGCTACATACAGAAAGGAACGTCAAAGAAAACTGGGGGAGGGGGTAAAGCATAGAGTAATAAAAACTATAAGCTGTGTATCTCTGAGTTACAGGAGAAACATTGCACACTCCTGCCCTACCACAGTACTACCTCGGGGATGCCACCTGTCGCCATGGCAACCTGGGTTTAGTCCACAGGAAGTACAGGCAGACAGCCCACGTTTATGAATAATTGAATAATTCTCAGCTCAGTCAATAATCTCTCTTCCTCTATAAAATTGTTTGCGAATGTTTATGCGACGAGAGCCCAAACACACGCGGGGTTAAATGTGCTGTGCTGGACACTGTGCTGAACTGCCACCGTTCGTAAAGGCAAAGAAGGAGCGGGTAAAAAAAGATGGAGAGGACAATTACAGGAAGACGGTGAGAGAGTTTATGCGATATCTGAAGATCAAATCACGCTTGTGAGCACATCTCTAAGATTTCTAAATATAACCACAAAATAAATGCCAGCGCACACACTTTTGGAGCTACTGTGTGATGTAGAGAAAAATGACTGTGGGAAAAAAAATAGGAACAAGTGGTGGTAAAGAGTTCCTTTGCAAAAACAGATCATTCTGTTTTTTACATATTCAAAACTCATGTTTTTACTGTATTAGTTAGCTGTATATGTTAGAGTTAATAGTACTTTATCAAAGCAACCCAAGTGCAGTTAATATTACTTGAAATTCAAAATAAAAACGTTTATTATTTTTGAAAAATAAATGTTTATCTATTTTCGCAAATTAACTCTTCAAATGCAAACCGGAATTGAGCAGGATTTTCTTTTGTCCAGCTAAAATTCACATTGTTATACGCCTTTAAGGTTTGTCTTCTTGAGGTACTCACGTGAGGGTAAAACTCCAGCAGGAGTAGAAACTCCCTCCTCCCTTCTGTGCCGACGCGTTCCTCGCTGTCTAGGAAGCGTGCTACGTTCTCGTGCTTCAGTAGGAGGCGATAAATCATCCTCTCATTGGTAAACTGCTGGCGGTTAGCTGCGATGAAAACTTTCACCGCCACCGATTGTTCATCCAGCGAAACGCGATACACCGAGCCATACCGACCTCTACCAATCAGCTGTCAGGAAAAACAAAATAGAATTCAGTTTTTATTTCACATGTTTAGTTAAGGGAATGCAACGTAGGGCATTTTGTTTTTGTGCACGAATCAAGATAAATAAAGAGAACTTCTGAAACAATCTGTCTTGTGTTATTATTTAGATGCATACTGTATATTCTGCCGCATTCTGACATATTTCATATAACCCAGTAATTACATATTTTTTACTTAAAGGTGCATTTTGTAACTTTTTGTAGTAAAATATCCAAAAACCACTAGGCCAGTGTTATATATTTTGTTCAGTTGAGTACTTACAATATCTTTCCAACTATTTGTAAATCGTGAGAAAATTGTCATTTTAACCAATGACATGGGCTGTGTCTGGCAGTTGCCTGTCAATGGAGTCATTTCCGCGTTACCAAAGACACTAGATGGAAAGCCTGCAACCTCCAGCGGAATGCAGGAAAGGAGACTAGAGGCTGTTATATGATTGGCTGAGGTGCCTCACGTGATTCGTGTAAGCCGTTAAGGCCATTGCACATTAAAGGTCTTTGCAGATACAGTCCGAAATTTTCGTATGCGTTTTTTCGTATTTGGCTCTCGTTTGTACGGTGTCTCTGAATTGTTATAAAAGGCCACTCAAAATGCTTGCTACGGATGCGAAAACGCAGAAAATCGAACCCGGTCCGAATTTTTTTATGACGGACGAAAATATCGGAGGCAGTATGTAAATGTGATTGACACAACGTGAGGTCGTATTTATTTTTTAACGTGGGGAAATTTCGGATGCAAATTTCGGACTGTGCAATGGGCTTGAGTCCGAAATTTGCATCCGAAATTTGTGCACGTTAAAAAATAAATACGACCTCACGTTGTGTCAATCACATTTACACACTGCCTCCGATATTTTCATTCGTCATAAAAAAATTCGGACTGGGTTGGATTTTCTGCGTTTTTGGCATCCGTAGCAAGCATTTTAAGAGGCGTTTTGACAATTCAGAGACACCATACAAAGTAGCGCCAAATACGAAAAAACGCATACGAAAATTTCGGACTGTATGTGCAAAGACCTTCACGCTTTCTCCAGACCTTGCATCTCCCTAATAACACAGTCTCTGGCGTTACCCTCGGTTTCCGCTATTACTCCCGTAGAAACCATGACAACACAGTCTTGTGGACAAATGTGAAAGTATTAGTTTGTAGCATCTATAAAGCAACTATCTTGTTTTGCGCAGTCGTTATGGAGCACAATTATTCTTTACTGTTTGCAGATGGTTCTGTCAACAAAGACATTTTAACTAGACAGAGACGCTGATCTTGCATGTGTTTTACTAGACAGGTAAGCAACTGTTTAGATTCCTTTACTGACAGAAAACGTATGATTATTATATCGATCAACAAGGTTAAGTCTTTTTCTTAATTTAGCAAGAGTGTCTTGCATATATTTACTCAACAATCTAGATTAGATCATCTGACTAAATGGTAATAAATTAATTTGATGAATTAAGTCTAAGGCATCTAATTCTGTCATGGCTCTGCTTCATTTAGTCATGTTTTTCTTGGTCCTGTAGCAGAGTCATGACAAAGCCTTAGGTTATGTGTGGAGAGAAACATATTATTGTCCTTTTGACAATAATATACGTTCTCTCCAGTGTCTCGTCATTGGCCCCGCTCCTCTCGTTTCCTTGTGATCTTTCCCTGAGTGTTTGATTAACCACACCTGCCCCATGTCATTATCCCTTGTTTGTGTTCCCCTATAAATACCCTATTGTTTCTTTGTCTTGTATGCGTGTACTTCGTTGTGTATGCGTGTACTTCGTTTGGTATGCGTGTACTTCGTTTGGTGTGTTGTTACTTGTTCCTGGTCTCTGCCTTGTCCGTGAATCGTGAGTTTTGTGTGTTGCCTTGTTTACCCTGTCGTGTATTTTTGTAAGACGTTTGGTCGAGTTTTTGAGTTAGGTTTTTTGCTTCTCTTGTTTTACGTTTTGCCCCCACGTGGGAAGTCTTTTGTTTTATATATATATATATATATATATCTCTCAGTTTCGTTTTCCCCATTGTGGGTGTTTTTGTTTCGTGTATTAGTAAAGCTTTGTTGTGTTAACCCCTTCACTGCCTGCCTGCGCTTGGGTTCTCTCCACACCTCTTCGTGACAAATTCATTATAATGAAATAAAATCATGTCATCAAACGCAACATTTATAAAACCTTATAACTTCACATCATCCATAAACGTGATTTCTCATTCCCATCTGACAGTTCCTATTATTCCACGCTCCTTCACAGCCTCATAAAGCCACGCCATTGTTGTTGTTTTGAACATTTCTATTTTGAATATGCGCCCTCTAGCGGCCGATTTTACAAACTGCACCTTTAAAAAGGAAATGTCTGCATTACAAAAAATAAGATGAGGAAAATAAGAGAGAAAAGGCTGTGATTGGTGTCATGTACCTCCATAAATTTAAGGTTGTCCAGATCTAAAGGATCTAAAGATGGAGGGGAAAACACAGACTCCAGCACATCCAGACTGTGCAGAGTGTGTTTACCGGGCCCTGCACACACACACACACACACACACACACACACACACACACACACACACACACACACACAGACGTATAAATCCACACGTGCACAAGATAATATATATGTTCAGCAGGTAATGTAAAATCTCTATGGTAACTCACTTCTCAAGATGTAGAAGAAAAGCAGAACAACAAGCACGGTAAACATGAAGACGGTTGCTAAGGGGACAACTATTGCAACCTGCCGGCGAGAATCTTGAAGGGGTCAAAAAAAACTGCATGAGTGGTGCAGAAAGTAAACTACATACAAATGTTCATAATGCAAATATTCAGTATCAGTTTCAAGAGTGGGTTAAGACCACTAGGATGTACTGTGTGTGCATGTGACCTTATCAAACATTTTTGGTCAAAACAGCTTTTAAATCAAACAAATTATGATTGTTTGAAAATGCATAAAGGTTTGTTTGAGGGTTAGGTTTAGGGGTATGGGACACAGCTTGTACAGTATAAAATCATCTCAAGTCCCCATAAAACATTGAAATTGTTTTATTGCGACAATACAATCAAAATAAAAGAATTGAGATTGAATGGTCTTTTTTTTGTTACACAGACACACTCACAGGGAGGCTGTGAGGTGGTGAGGGTCGGGAAGCCATCGGTGAAGTTCATGTTGCACATGTCCTTGTTGCAACAGCAGAAGCGAAAGGTTTTATTGTTGACCACTTGTGGCGTGTTGGTCACCACGCAACTGCTGTCGCACACTGGGGGGTTTTCACTGCCTGACCAGCAACCTGTATTAAATTGAGGACACAGAGATAAGGTGAGAGACTAGTCTAGTTATTTATTTGTGTTTTTATTTTTGTGTTAAAGTGTATTACCCTGTATCACTATCTGTAATTCATTATTTTCTTCCTTCCAGAGTCCGAAGCATACATGTATGTGATTATTACAGCGAATCGTAGCGTTCTCACGAAAGACAGTCCCTCCTTCAGATTTCCTCTCCAGTTCTCCATATTTATCTCCAAATCGCTCTGTCTGGGCCTCTTGTTTTTTTGTGTAAGCGCAGTCCCTCCACTCGCTTTGAGCAGCTATGGAGAAAGAATACAAGAGACAAAAGGGGATTAAAGCTACAGTTACACAAAAGCAGACAGCGTTACATATTAGAATATCCTTTTCAATTCAATGCCCTTTAGCAATGGCTATATTTACAATATAGCACAGTTCTTCTTTCCTGTCGCTCAATCCTAAGTGTATACAACAGGTGTTTGACATTATCTGTCCAACAGCACAGGAGTAAAAACAAGGCAGTTATGCGAGTGGTGACTGCGATGTGACCATCGGTTGTTTTGTGAGAACAAAATTCCCAAAGCATCTCACTGACAGGCAGGGTCAGACAGCCAAGTAGTGCAGGTGATGTTTTCAACAGTTCTTTATAGTTTCTGAGAAGAATGCAGTTATCGCTTATCCCAGAAGGGAGCTTAACTTTGGAAGATTATGTCCAAGGTCATTCTTTGCTGTGATGTCCACAGAGACAGGGTCTCCCACCAGTGTTCTTACATTGTTCTGCCTACTCTCTGAAAGCAACAAAACCGAGCAGTTACTCGAAAGACACATTTTATCGCATACCTACATTTTGCCAACAGATTTATGTACATGCACACTCTCAGGCATACGCAAACACATTAATATACTGTATACACGTCCACAAAATAACACATTATTACACACATTATAGACCATTTAGCAAGTGCGTATACAACACTGGTTAAGATCAAACAACATTATACCAACATTTGTAAGACTTAAGGTCTTTGCACATACAGTCCGTTTCGTATTTGGCTCTCGTTTGTACGGTGTCTCTGAATTGTTATAAAAAGCCACTCAAAATGCTTGACGGATGCGTAAAACACAGAAAATCGAACCCGGTCCGAATTTTTTTATGACGGACGAAAATATCGGAGGCAGTGTGTAAATGTGATTGACACAACGTGAGGTCGTATTTATCTTTTAACATGCGGAAATTTCGGACGCAAATTTCGGACTCAATGTGCAATGGGCTTTAATTATATATGTGAAATTAAAAAAACTGGAAAAAAACAGGAGGTGCTTCTTGGCCAGTGTTGTTTGCGTCTTGCAAAATGGTCTGTATACAAATAAGCAGATGGCAATGTAACTGCTGTTTTCAGACATTTTATTTTTTAAATATAAACGTTATATTTCTATTTTAATAATCACAATGTTTTTCAAATTAAGGATAAGGAACTCTGTGGGTGAACCTTTATCTACTTTTCTGGGCAACTGTGCCAATGTTGCATGATTTTTAAAGGGGTTATATGGCACGAACATGTGTTTTTCTGTGTCTTTGGTGTTTTATAAGTTGCCCATGCATGTATTAGACATGTAAAATTGCAAAAATTAAATTGTCCGAACAAAATATGCATTTTATCTAAAAGCGAATGCTCACCCAGACCTGCCTGAAACGCCTCGTGTAACCACACCCCTACAAATCTACGTCAGTTCTTGGTATGATTTGACTAAGACCGCCCAAATGTATACGAAAGTAAGATGGGCGTACCTGTCAGTACAATTGCTTTGGAACCTGATGTTCCAAATATGGTACGTTACATTTCAGTCACGCGCTTGTTGAGGTAACGGCATCCTTATCTTGTGGCCACGACTTAAACCAAACACAAATCAACAATAAAATAGAGTCCTCTTTACTGATCATCTCTCTCGTAATGGCAAATGTTTTAACTGCAAAACCTAGAATAAATAATGATAAATAAAGACTTTGTATGTGATACGTGCGCTAGCGCACAAGTAAAGTGCGCGTTACGTATGCATCTTTGGATTGTTTGTTTTGTGTTTCAGATTCCATTGGATTCGCAGCCTGTCATTCTCCATACATTGAGATTATAAGATTTATTATAAATGTAGACACGGGGCAAGCGCACTGAAAGCAGCATTGGTGGTCTGATGGTATGCAACGACAGACGGCGAGCGCTTTTCCACGCGTTTTTGAATGTTAATGGCTAGGGGTGGGAATCTTTTGGTACCTCACGATTCGATTCATATCGATTCTTGGGGTCACGATTCGATTAAAAATCGATTCACGGTTTTTCGATTTTTAATAATGATTCTTTCTCAATTAGATGTGATATATGTTCAGCCCCTTAACTGGCACCGTCCCGTATCCGGGACAGCTGATTTACTTAAAGATTTTGCATTCTTATCTTATTGTGACAAACATTATATCGTTGGAAAGTCTCTAGAAAACATATTTCATCACCGTTTTATAGAATAATGTGTGTAGGAAGAGTAATTGTTTCTTTTTTTAAAAGAGTGGGCTTAAAAATATATATGTCCTTTCCCTTCTCACAGTATAGTTTCATACAAATGTATTGTTTTTATTTTGTTTCTGTGCTTGTGTATTTTTTTATTGTGTCTGTTAATTGGAAAAGTAAAAAAAAGCATCTCAATGTCTGTTGTGGTCAAATTTCAGATCAAGTGTTAAAACCAATGGAAAGCATATGGGCCCCCTAGTGGTTTTGTGCAATATTGGAGCTAAAAAACTCACAGACACATCCAAATTTGATGTATCAAGACCAAACTTGATACAACAATTGGTGATTCTTGAGACTTTGACTTATGAAATTTTGGGGCTGATCCGTAATTATTTTAAAAGTATTTTTTAATAAAAGAAAAAAAGTTTTTATAGTTTTTTTTATTACAATAAACATGGCAAAATCACTTACATTTTTTTGTGATTTCTTTTTTTTAGCAATAATCTGATCATTTTCTTCTTTCAAAAAAGAATTCATGAGTTACAGCCATTTTAGTGCCAAGGCTCAAAAAGGGCTGCGCCAGTGAAGAGGTTAGATTTTATTCCATTTTGCTGGAATGATGGCATTCGATGTGAGTCTTTACGTTTAGTGTTCTCAAATTACTTCACCTTCGCTTTACAAAGCTTGCATATTGCATACGTGTTGTCAAGCTCCTTCTTACCATAGAGTTGATAAAATCTGAACTATTTCCAAAAACTTGCCCTGGCTAGAAATGGGAGGGGGTGTATTTCTTTTAGCCCCACCATCGCTGTTGCTGAGCTTAAGGTGTGCGGTCTCTCGACTGTGCCGGGTGCCGCACCGCTCTCGCAAAAAAAGGACTGAATCGCGAGTCATATGTGAATCGATTTTTTCACCCACCCCTATTAATGGCCCTATACACACCTTCCACGCGTTTGTTTGTTTTTTATTTCTTCCAATAAGTGTTCGGGACACAATCGACAAAAAGTGGTGGGGACATATCCCACCTGTCTCACCCTCAAATTACGCCTATGGAAAGTACAATGAACCAACCATAGACTGTACAGAATAAACGCGTGAACCAACAAGCAAGTGTCATTATTGGAATAATAGTTAATAGTGCACAACAACAGCCAAGTGACTTGTGATCCGAACCGTATCCCCACAACCAATTGACTACCATAGTAGGAAAAAAACAATGGTAGTCAAAAGTGCCCCAGAAATGTCTTCTTTTGTGTTCAACAACAGAACAAAGAAATGTATACACATTTGGAACAACTCGAAGGTGAGTAAATGATGACAGAATTTTCATTTTTGGGTGAAGTTTCACTTTAAATACTCAAGTGAAATATATGGAGCCCAAATATAAAAGGCATAGAGAAGATTTTAACTCACAATTTAACTAAAAATCGCTGTCAGAATCGCAAAAGTAGACAAACGTCACCATCTGGTGAATTACGGTAGAGGTAGAGCCCACTATAATGCAACCTATAGCCAAATGACAGGGTAAAACGCAGAACCTCTTTCTACTTACTTTCGTTTTGTTTCTATTCTTTTGTAGAATCCGTTGCATTCATTTCAACCATCGGATTTCAGTAACAGGAAATAGTATTACAATCATAGTATTTTGATCACAGATAAGTTTTTTCTGGGAATGGAATGTGTTGGTAAAATATAAAAAAAGAATTTCAGGGGGAAAATACGTTGTAACGTGTGTTACTGAGAACGGGTATAATATTACCCAAATTGTATTAGTATTGCGTTATATTACTGCGATACAGCAAAAACTAATTTATTACTGTAATATCATTACTTTTGTAATGCGTTACTCCCCACACTGGTCCTAAATACATATACAATGCAGAAAACAAGTGAACTACCTAATGTACAGCATACGAAGAAGCATTAATAATACGCATACACACTGCTCAGTGAAGCAAAAACTACATTCGAATAAACTGCACAGAACCAGCCAATGGTGGCTTCTGACACTGGACACAGCAACCTAATGAGCAGACAGCCAATAGGAAGCTTAGCCTCAGACGCAGGTTGACTTATCGGAATAATGGATGTGGTCTATTCATCCTTCTTGGTATGCAAGAGACAAGCACCTTGGGGAGGAAAACTGTGCGTGGGTGTTTGTGTCTATGTGTGTATGTGTTTTTGAAGATGACTGTCTCTGAAAGTATGAGCTGGGAAAAACTTGCTACAGTATAAAAGGGAAAAAAACGTCTTAAAAATGTTCACTGCAGAACCAAATGGACCAATGATGTATTGTTAAGCTCCATGCCAGCTTTATACTCCCTCTTCATCAAAAATCTCCAAAATTATATAAAATTAAAAACGCAAATAAGCAACTCAACAGCAAACAAAATTCAACTCAGTGAAGTGTATAATTCATGACTCTCCACTTCTAAAGCACAGCAACATGCTCACGACCTACATACTGATTCCCCTCTAATGCTTCCAGCCAAAAAAAAACTTACTACAATCTGTCCGACATCCATTCTTCCACTCAGCTGCTATACTTAACTATTTGAGCACACCGAAAACATGCACAAAATAAAAAATATGTATGTGTGTTCAGAGAGTGAATGAGTGAGGTGAATAAGAGTCAGTGGCTTGGGGCGACTTGTCACACGCCATCCCATAATTTCCAGAACAGGAACACAGCAAATGTATGTACCCGCTGTATGACTTTCTTTGTTCGGTAAACACGAAAGATATTTTGAAAAACGTTGGTAACCAAACAACATTGGCCCCCATTGACTTCCATTGTGTTGATACAAAAGTCATGATTTTTTATTTTTGGGTGAAGTACCCAGAATTTTCGACACTGTAAAAAAACGGAAATTTTCTGCCAGCTGTAAAATTAAGTTTTTCTAGTAAATTTAGTCTTTTTTTGCCGTACTTCAAAAATATGTAAAATCTGTAAAATTCTGTAAAAGTACAGGATTTTTTACATTATACGTGAAAACTCTGTATAAAAGAACAGTAATTGCTGTTTTTTTACAGTGTGCCTTGAATATTTTCCTCACTTTTGAAAATGATAGTCTGCCATCAATTTTCAGTTTCAGGAGAAAGAAACAATATAGGGTGATTTCGCTTTTCATTCATTTTTGACTGAACTGATCTTTTAAATGCGGGAATTGCAACTTCCCACATTACTTCTATTTGAAGATAAATCATCCGTTATCACAGTGACACATCTGATGCTAGAAAAAGTACTCAACAAATCACAACTACACAACTACTATGACGCTTCACAACTCACTGTGTAAAATAACATGGCTGTTTCTATGGCAACATGACACTGTCCTGCTGGGAATATACAGGGTGTAAAGTATGGTTGCGTACAGATGCACAACCTGCACAGATATCCTGTCTGTTTCACACTATGGAATGTGGTGACTATTTCAGGAAACACACAATAGAATTACAGTGTAGGAAACTGTTCACACACAAAGGTTATGGTGTAAAAATTCTGCAAGTCAAGAATGCTAAAAAAAAGTCCAGAGTGAATTCAATGTGAGTGTTCAGCCCCGTTGGGCAATGCACTGTCCTCAGGCTCAGATATCTATTTGAGGAGAGATTTGGCTCTGGTTCATGGTCATAATGCAGGGTTAGCTGAGGAGGAGGCCGATCTGTGAGCCACAACGTGTCCATTAATGTTTCAAACCACACAATGAGAAATTCATTTTCACGTCTTAACAGTAGATCGGTGTTTAGTTATTCATTTGACCCGATCGTGAACCACGAGCAGGGTCGGCTCTTATCTTATCTGTGTGATGCTCAGTAGCTCCACTGCAGTTCTGGGGCTGGTTCCAAACAAGAGCACAAACACACACACACACACACACACACACACACACACACACACACACACACACACACACACACACACACACACACACACATAAACATAATGGACACAGAGGCACAAACAGATATAGAGACACATGTGTTTGTACACGCTCACAAACAAGCAATGTTGTTTGATGTCGTCAGGAGGAACCCAGTCTGCTGACATACACCCTCCACTGTGTTCCTAATCCGAGTACACACGCACACACACACACACACATACACACTCACAGGAAATACAGAGTTCCTGATGGATGAGGGAGGCAGGGACACATAAACAATGCTTTAAATT
This sequence comes from Triplophysa rosa, assembly GCF_024868665.1. Classification (NCBI taxonomy): domain Eukaryota; kingdom Metazoa; phylum Chordata; class Actinopteri; order Cypriniformes; family Nemacheilidae; genus Triplophysa; species Triplophysa rosa. The sequence goes on along the minus strand of NC_079896.1, from coordinate 21,578,060 downwards.
ACGCCTACATTTTGAGAAGATATGATTTATTCATAACCAGTGGTGGGGAATAACATTTTACAGCAATTCTGTCGTTTTTAAAGTTACTTTTAATATAAATATGTTTTTGTTACTTACCAGCCACTGGACCAAGAATGACCAACATGGTAAACAGTCCAATGTTGAGAATTGTTATTCGGCCTTCATCTGCCATGTTTACTTATTGTGTCCTCTTCAAAGTCTATATTATTAGGTTTCTTACATGTAAATTTGAAATTAGTGGTTTGAGCAAAAAAGGTGTTTTGAATCGAGCATCACACCGATTTTAAGAAAGAAGCCTCTTAAACAAGTTGCTAAACATTTTAAAGTGACCAAGTGACAGTCGTGTAAATCACAATCCAAAACTATACTGAAGACCTCGCGCTAATCTTCATTTGTTCTTCGCTAAAAAGCATCCACTGTAGCCCCATGAAGACTGAAAAGTCTACGTGTGCTGCTGTATAAATAGAATTAACGACTACACCAAACTGTGTTATTTTTTCCTTTGTTCCTCAGGACGCACTTTAAACATTCGCAAAAAATTCGACTTCGCCAGTAGTTACATCGGACATCCCGAGACCGCACGTCTCCTCGATGGTAACACGCAGTCCTGGAAAGGGAAACATCCGTTTCGTGATTCCGGACTGTTAAAATGTCTATTTGTCGTCATATTCTTCCTCGCGTTCGTTATCTTTTCATCTTCGTTTCAGGAATGTGGTTTTGCGCCGAGAAACTGCTCGTTTGTGCGGCGTTTTTTCGACCGCACATCAAACACCGGGACGGGAAGAAGAAGACTGTCGGGTAAGGTATAGCGAACCAGACACTGGAAACGCCTCGTCTTCAGATTGTCTCAGCGATCCGATTGTTCGATGTGGGGGCTGATTTATAAAAGAAAAGAGACGAAGCGCCCTCACGCGGCAGACTGGAAGAACTACAATATAGAAAGGCTTTACAGATGAACCAGGATGATAAATACAGACTCGTTATTGGTTTTCTATACAATACATTTTTTTTATCTATTCAGATCATTTATCACATTTATTTTAAATAAAAAAATAACTTGAATGAAAAGTAGAATTGATTTAGGAATGTTCTAAAGGACTGTTCCAATGTTAACATTACTGTGTTACAATGTTGCTAAATAAATGAAATACAAATGCTTATCGTAATAAAAAATAACTCAAATATTGTGTGTTTTAATACCTTTTTATTTAACGTTTGCTTTTATCTTTATAGTATCACAGTTAGTGTGAAATTCAACCAATAACCAATAGGCTAAATTTTCGTCCTTTATGTTTCACGTAGAGCGCAGATTTCTTACGCTGGTGGGTATCAAATTTAATTCAACGTAACTAAATTTAATATAGCAATTTACATTGAAGCATCCTACTGTACAGCCTGCTATACCTTTGAATTTCAATTTTAGTGTTTTAGCGCCTATCTGTGGTCGTGGACCAGCACACCAGCACACGCGGAGGAAAAACAGCCCCACGCGCCTCAGCAACAGTAACGTAGTGTGGTGTGCGCGAGCACGGTCACTGAACCACTGAGTGGCTGGCAGAGGGAGCGCGCATCTCCAACGTCAGCTGTCCACCGAGGGGCACCCTTATCACCCCTCCCCAAAGACACGTGTGCACCCGCAAAAACCACACCAGTGCCGTCCACATTAAGTCCATCTGCCAGCAGAATAGAACCATTTCTCCTTCAAAGGACTTACTCGTACATTGACTCACCTCGGTATTACAGCAGCTCTAGGATCAGCTACGCATCGACCACCACCAGCAACCAGCACCAGCGACGCCCATAGCAACGCCTCTGCGCATCCTCATTCTGTTTCTCTGACCCAGCAACACCGGCCGCCCTCCACCAACAACCAGCCGGTTTTATAAACGACCTTCTTAACGTTATTGCGCTGGATCCATCACGCACTGTTGTCCTTTTCTTTTTATTTCATAGGACAATGAACGCGTTGTGTGACGTCCTTCCCTCATCAGTCAAAGGTGGGTACCCGGCTGGATGAATTAACCAGCGCTTATTATCAATGCATTTTTGATGTTCTATTGTGGATATTGTTTTGCAAGCAGATATAGTGAATGGATGCATGTGTTGTGGATTATGAAGAATGTAGATGATCCGATCTGTGTATTGGCACATGATGAGATGCATGATGGTCGTCGCCTTGTTTTCGTTATTCCTTCATGCGGGTGCGGTGCTGCAGATATCACACCGAGCCCAGAGTTTAATGCGACTGTGCGTTTGTTGCAGTCATCGAGCAATGCATTTATGAGGCATATATATTTAACATTTGTATTTATGCATTTGAAATAAGAACCAAAATGAAGCTTGACCATTTTTATTGATTCGAGAAACGTGATATTGTTTTGGATAATGTGATTCTGTATAAGCACATTGGTGATTATTATTATTTTCTTTTATTACAAATATTATCGCAATTATTTTGACTGCCAGCCAGCGTGTTGTGCATTGCATTAATATCTTGGCTTTTCAAGATTGGTTGCCATAGCAAACAAGAGGGTTGAAAGCAGGCTTTAGGGGGCACTGCATTGGGTAAACAACATTGCATTATGAGCAATATTCATTTACTGTAGCCTTTATCTTAATATGAATTAAAATCGTTGCATTACAGTATGTATAAATAAATAGATGCGATATGTTTACATAGTGTAAATGTTAAAAAATGCAGACTGCATTTCACAGAGACCACAATAATGTTTTAGTTTGTTTATGCGTGTGAAAATGATACATACTGTAGGAAAAATAAAGCAGTGAAAAATAAAGGATGAGGGGACGATATGGATAATATGGGACAGAGGTTAAAACAAAACATAGACCACACATGGATTAAGAGATTATGAAGAGAGGCAGGAGATAATGAATATTTTACAGAAGGGGGGGGGCTTAAATGCTGGCTCAGCTGGTCAGCATTTTTGTAGTGAAAGAAAAAATACTAGAAGATTAAAATAATACAATCTAATCGTCAAAATATTGATCAGTAATATGTCAACTTTGTTATCTGTTTCTTTTTACATTAGTCACTCTTCATTGCGAAAGCCCCTCCTCCAGCTGAAACAAAGGGATCATCCCTTGACCTCACCTGTACGTTCTGGCCTATCAAGGACCTGGCAGCGGCACGGCAGCTCCGCCCACTACACCCTCTAAATGAGGGACAAGGCAACTCAGGTGAGATACAGTATACAGTATATGCTGATCTATACTACAATAAGTACACTGTAAAAAAACTAGGCCTATACAAAACAGTAATATTCAGTCAGCTGGGGAGCCAGAAAAAAACATAAAATAACTATTTTGTCTTTTTTTGTAAATGACGTTATTTTACATAGCACTCTATTTCTGTAATGTGACATTTTTTTACATATTTCAATAATATATTAAAACAAAATGAAACAGATTCTGTCAAGTTTACGATAAACACACTTAAAATCCTACAAATGAAATGTGAAATCATTTTGATTGTACACAAGCACACTAGTACAGTATAGATTTTATGTTTTATAGATTGAGTATAGTCTAATTTAAAGATTTCAAAATTTTAAACAAAAAAAAACTAAAAGATGAAGGAATCTCACCCGATCCGCCAGGCACAACACCATTTGCTCAACCATTGGCAATGAGCGTTTGTTTGAGCAATCTGATTAAAAACAATTATGTATAAATGATTTTGTATTATTTTATTTTTGTGTTCGTTGACGATTGTGGTGTAGAAATGACAAATTTGATCCTTAAATCATTTGAAGTTGTTTCTCATCAGCGTTTTCATTTCAAACACACAATTCCACTTTCTTATTCTCTCTCTTTTTTATCAGACCCCTAGGGCCTGGGTAGATGAGCGGAGGAGAGGATCTCATAAGCGATCGGCTTCATGCGGCAGCACTGACCAGCTTAAAGAGGTGAGAGAGGTTTTACAACATTCACACAAATAAGGTTTAGTAGTTGGACTCGTAATATTATTTTTTCTCTTTTCCTTTGATGTTATTTACCGTTGTTGGCTTCTTTTAGATTGCCAAATTACGCCAGCAGCTCCAGCGCAGCAAACGCAGCAGCCGCCATCGCCGTGACAAAGACCGCAAGTCACCTTTTAATGGCAACCATGCCATAATCCAATCACAGGTAGACATCATCACATAGCAGCAGCCATCAGAAGGCCAATTGTGCTTGTGTGCATGTAGATGGGCGCTCATGTACTTCAGTGCATTAAAGGGATAGTTCACCCAAAAATGAAAATGCTGTCATCATTTACTCACCTTCGAGTTGTTCCAAATCTGTATAAATGTCTTTGTTCTGATGAACACAGAGAAAGATATTTGGAAGAATGCTTATAACCAAAAAGTTCTTGGGCACCATTGACTCCCATAGTAGGAAAAATGACTTTTTAATTTTTTGTTCTGTTGAACGCAAAAGACGACATTTTGAGGAATGTAGGACAACAGTTCTGGGGCACTTTTGACTACCGTTATAGTATTTCCTACTATGGTAGTTTATGGGGGGCAAAATCTGTCTGGTTATAAGCATTCTTCCAAATATCATTCTCTGTGTTCATCAGAACAAAGAAATTTATACAGATTTGGAACAACTCGAAGGTTGTAAATGATGACATAATTTTTATTTTTGGGTGTAGTATCCCTTTAAAGTAGGCTGAACATCTGGAGAATTTTAATAGCGTCCCATTTTCCTATCTGTCCCAATTTTGAGGCTTTTTTGACACTTATGTAATTAGGACTGTCCCTGAGGTCCGTGGCTTGTTTTGGAGAAACTGACGTTGTAGTTTTTTTATTAAAGGAGCAATGTGGAGATTTTAGCGGTATCTATCGGTGAGGTTGCGAATTGCAACCAACGACTCACTCCAACCCAATGGTGCCCCAGAACTGTTTGGTTACAAACATTCTTTCAAATATCTTTTATTGTGTTCAGCAGAACAACAATATTTATACAATTTTATGTATATTTTTTGAAGTCACATCACATGATACATGTCAGTACTCTCTTTCTGTACTTGCTAAGGTAACTCATACTCATGACTGTGACGATAAGAAAAAAATGAAGAATAGAAAAGAGAAAGAGCACTTACATCATACACCATCTCCAAAATGTCCCCTCAAGCCTGGCAGTAATGGGCTCTCAACAGTAATGCTCTCTGGTTTGTGTGTTATGATGGAGCGTATCCTGGCAGAATGTTTGATTCCTGGCGATGAAGGGTTTTGTGTGGGTTTACTGTGTGTGTGGGAGTAGTTTTAACAGGATTACAGGATCTGGTTTCATTCGGCATTGGCATAAACATATGCATTGGACTAGAAAACATTCAGCTTTGTAACTTCTGGTTTTTACTCTGGTGGTCTCTCAGTCTCAGATGCCCAAAACCATCCTGATCCCAATCCCCATCTCCAAATCCACACCTCCCAGATTCCGGAACAGCATAGAGGGCCTCAACCAGGAGATTGAACGCATCATCATACGGGACACTGTGGAACGGGATGAGATCATAATAGTAAATCTTTATAAACCACATTGTATCTAATTGGGATCTATTACAAAGACTTTGTTTTACGGAATAAAGGATTCACCATCAGCGTGTGTGTGTTTTAGCCACAGGATGTTCCAGATGGGCACCGCGCTCCCCCTCCCCTCCCGCAGCGGAGCAGCAGCACCCGCAGCATCGACACGCAGACGCCCTCGAACGGTGGGCTCGGCAGTAACCGTAGCAACAACAGCAGCCGGGCTGACTCCGTCTCCCCCTCGTACCTCAGCATCCTCAATGACACGGTGGGAAACAGTCCGCTCCCAAAAGATGACACACTCAATGAGAGCAGAGAAAGAGGTGAGACACGTAAATATCATCATCACACAATCCAGCTACCCCATTCCTAAATTCTCCTCCTTCCTGTTTTAGACTTCGGACCTTGGTCTCCTCTCCCCAAATACGCTTCATCTCCAAAGCCCAATAACAGTTACATGTTCAAACGGGAGCCTCCTGAGGGCTGCGAGAGGATTAAAGCCTTTGAGGAAAACCAGTGAGTGAACAATCTGTAAATGTTTGGTCTATATTCTGGGGATTAACAATAAAAATCTACAGTTCCTATGAATAAAGTGCAATATAGAGCTTGATTGAAATATTTCAGACAAATAGAGATGCTTAAATTTTTAAAAGCTTTTTTACATTTTAATCTGTTTTTAATACGGTTTGCATATAATACAGATTGTACAGTTATAATACAATTTACACAATAATACAATTTAAATATAATATAATATAACATTTTTGGGGAAAATGTACAGTTTTGAAAGCTTTTGTCTCTCTATCGCATAAAATTGCAGGTTACATTCTTTTTTAACGTCATACACAATTACACATACACATTATTTATTCTTGCATAATAGAACAAGTCCATATATGTGAAAAATAAACAATAAAGTAAAATGATACAAAAAGGATCTAAAACAATATAATTTACAGTACATGAAAGATCTCATCATATTTCTTGAAAAAATATTTTTTTTTATTGTTAATTATTCTTTATTGATTTGATTAAATGTTCTGCTTTACATGAGAATTCTATAAAAGTATTCTTAATAAGTCTTTGTTTGTGAAAATAAAATTTGCCACAAGAATTAAAAAATTACCAATAACAATATATAGCTATACCAATACACCTTTAATCATTCCAGAAAAATAAAGAAACATTAAAAGAGAAAAATAAATGAGGAAATTTACTTTATGTTCTTACCTTTACATAGTATGGTTATATGATGTAAAAACGCTTCCTGTCAAATTGTGTCTTATCGTTATCAATGACGACAGTTTTCCACACTGATTATTTATGTACTTATTTATGTGTTGGATTTTCTTTTAATTTTTAACCAAAAAGTTGCAGCTTTAATAAAAATGTTTGCAGATGTTACTTAAAGTAAATCAAGCATTCTACAGTTTATGTCAATGGGACATTTAAATTACAAAAGACAAAAAGAAATCGGGAATGTAGTGAACTAGCTACTTCTCAAACTGTCGTAAACCAGGAAACAGCTCAAGTCTATCATCACTTTTTCCTGTTTTAATCATGTATCTGTTTCCCTCTTCTCCTCTAGGCCAAGACCTCTCCACGAGATTCCTCCATATCTCTGCCCAGACAGGAACAAGGTGAACTTCATTCCCAAAAGCGGCTCCGCATTCTGCCTGGTGAGCATCTTAAAGCCCCTGATGCCCACCCAGGAGATGAACTTCCGTAGCGGAGTGGGATATCGTAGCATCTCCCCCTCATTGGTGCCTCTAGGTGGGGTCGGGGTCAGGAGTCTGTCCCCCTCCATGGGCCCCGTCCTGTCCCGTGGACGTCAGTCGCCGTGTCTCCCGCGACACCTTGAGGAGCCAGAGGGTTAAAGCCCTGAAATCCCAGATGGTGAACAGAAACGACTTATTTCCCACTGCTGTATTGTTTGATTTCATTTTAAAACATGCAGTGATCTAAACAACTCAGAGAGATGTCGATCTAAAACTTGAACAAGAAGCGCATTTGGTAACAAGGGTATTACGTCTTCTAGGAGGGATGTGATTAAGGGTGTTGTATAATGTATATTGCCAAAAAAATCTTCGCATTGCAGTTTATTACATTTTACCATGAAGCCTTTTGGATTTACTTATGTACATATGCATTGTTTACCTACATGTGATTTGATTTAGTTGTCAAATGAAGGATATAGATTGCAGTTTTTCTTGCTTGTGGTTTACATGCAGTTTGAATAGTGCTGGAGGTACAGAGATGCTGTAGCAAATTCGAGGAGGACTAACAAATGTGCCTAGATCCCACCATCTCATTTGCTTAAAGTCCTTTTTCATCCATGTCTATGTTGGTCTCTCAAATGTATAGAACCCTCCCCCATATACATAAACCTGTATATGTGCTTACTGTGATATACTGGTGCGAGAGGACATTTTGATGGTAGCCTATGAACAAACTGGACATGCACTGAAACGTTATTTTGGAACTGTGCTTCATATTACGATGCAGCAACGCAAAATCTTACAGTAGGATTGGTTCTATTCAAGACTCAATGCTGTTATTTGAAGAGTGTAATGAGGTAAAGCTGTGAATGAGGTAAAGCTAAGTGTTGGTAAACAAAATTATTTTTTAAAATGCTTAAAAAACAGCAAAACAAAAAGCGGAAAGAAAAAAGGTGCTAATTCGCGACTATTTTATGAGGTGACTAAATCTTACAAAAACGTAAGATTAGGAAAAATCAATACTGAAGCCCCTCCCCTAACTCCACCCCTAAACCTAACGTCACTGTTGCGAAAGCAAATCCTACTAAAACGTACAAACCAGATGATATGAATTTATAAGATTTAGCGACCTCGTAAAAGAGTTACGATTTCCCGTGAGATTGTATTGCAACTACATAAGAGAAAAGCATGGCTTTGACCGAAAATATACGAATTTCAATTGTAGCATCTTTATACTGTGATATATTCTATTAGTCATTCAGTTACCCAACTTTCGTCCTGTAAAAACACATTTGAACCAAGGAATCCAACGTAAAACGTATGTTATTGCCTTAATACTGAAAAATGTGTAAATTAGACCAGGGGCTGATATACATTGACAGAAAATTGTATTCATTTGTTTTTAGTTGTTAGCCTACCAGTTTACATCTTAGTTCGACTGTTTAATAATTTGTTTGTTTTCTGTGAAATAACCTTTAAGCTGTATCCTAAATCAGATTTGTGGCAACAATGATGGGAGTAACAACACATACCCCAAACACTTACGGAAATTTACTCAAATTTATTTCCTCTCATGGGGTACGAAAGCTGATGCTGGCTCTCCGCTTCCAGTTTCCTTCAATGAAAATTTACAAGTACATTGTTTATTTAACTGAGACAAAACGGTTGCATAAAATAAACAGAAGAAAGCAGCTGTAAATGGTTCAGTGTACATTCTTTTTTTCACAAGTACAAAAACTGTTACAATAATGTCCCTAACACAAGAAAAAAATCATTCAGACACTTCGAAAATCTGAGGGCAAAGAAAGATAGAATACGGAGTGATATTCATGTTTAATATAAATGTTTCAGGGTTACATTCTCAAGTCCACTATTCAAAAAGACAAGATACATTCTATAACCATCCGAGATATTACTCGGAGACAGTTTAGTGCAAGCGACAATTTGTGTTTTTAATACAAAGCAATAGAAAAGACCAAATTTGTCGTAGTTTTAGATCGATAACATGGAATAAAATGAAATGTGACACAAACACAACACAAGCACACGAAATCCACTCGTGTTTCAGCACAGTGACTGTGAAGAACGTCAGGATAAAATTCTTATTAAAATGTCTTATTAAATCAAAATTTCACCTTTTCACCTCCCAAGCTAATGGCACAGCAAACGACTTGCATATGTAGTTCATAGAAATATTTTTGTTATGGTAATAAATAATTTAATTCATCTGTTTTATTATTAGAGTTAAGCCATCCAGTGTCTCCAAAAATAATTATTTGTGATGCATGTGAACTTTGGGTATCTCATGATTAAAAAACCGTGTGATAAATCTGTAACCCTGTTTCTGGACATTTAAAACGTTTCTGTTGTACAAAGGAGAGATATTTATACACTATTATTTTGGTCCCGCATTTGATCTACTTACAGCCTTCAAATCTTTATTTCCCTTTGCAGATGTGCACTTCATGAGGATACTTTCCCATGTAACAAAACTCAGATATAGTGATATACATATATAGTGAAGTCTTCAAAGCTTTTCCCTTCCGTGTATTAATAAACATACAGTAGAGTCACTCACACAAAACACACACACACACACTGAAAGAACGAGAAAGAAGAGACATATTCCCATAACTGGATTCAGATTTCTGGATCCGTCCGTGGCTCAGGTTGATTTGTTTAGGAGAGGTAGCGTTCCAGCTCCAGACAGAGGTTTTGGGATATGTGCTCATTTCCTTCATTCTAATGGACACAGAACTGTTTTGGATGGGCTCCAACTTCACGTCTTCGCTCACTGAAGGAAATCAAAGCAGGAGGAAAGTATGGATGAAGCTCAAAGAATCTCCCATAGAAAATGGGGCCTTATACAATAAAGTTGTCAGTTATAATTCCTGACGTCTGACTTGAGACCGTGCTATGTCGTTTGGAATAAAGGTCACACACACCTCAGGCATTAAGAAGCTCCTCATCACTGCGTCCAATAGCGTCAGGGTTGGACAGAGGGTCCAGATCTGCAAAGAGGTTGAACCATGCAGACATATCCCTGGAGCTTCCGTTAGGGGCTGACATCACAGTACACAAATCAACACACAAACAGTAAACGTTCAAGGGATTTATGACATCAGAAATGATCAAATTGAGACCAAAATATCAAATTGAGACCAGAATATCAAATGTTACAGCAACTACAACAACAACACTGATGTACTACAACAACATTCTTTGTCTATATGTTCTTAGCAAGGTTATTTTAGTTTACTAAAATTAAAACTTTGACAAGCATTTCTGTTCTTTAAATCAAATAAACTACTGGCCTAAAAATTGGGGGAATTTTTTTTTTGAAATGTTGCCTCAAATAAACTGAAATACGTTTAAAGCACTGATATTATGTTTTATTTTTAGTTTTGTTTATTAATCTTATATAGCAACAAAAAATAAACAATTAAATGATAAACTGACAAAAGCATATAACGAAGTTGCTAAAACTAACATGAAAACTAAAAATCTCATTTAAAATATTAATAAAACGAAATAAAACTAAAATCAAAACTATAAAACTCGCACCATTGACAGAAGAGTTTGGGCTATTCTGGGTGGGCTGAGTTTGTCCTCCACTAGATGGTGGTTGGAGGGGTGGGGCTTGAAACATAGGGGGTGTTGCCCATCCTGAATAACAGTAAAAAACAAGTAAGAGTGAGCCACATGTCACGCTGTCAGCATATTAGGAGAAACAAGGTTTTGCATTTTATTCCTCCTGCCACTGGAGGGGTGTCTAAAATAATTGGCAAACCTGTGGTGCTGAGGCTGTGGTCCAGGAGATGAGATGGCAGGAAGCCAGTGTGTGTGTTTGCTGTTGCCGTCTGCTGTGAAGCGGCAGTGACGGGAGCAGAAGGAGCCTCGAAACAGCCAAAAGCGTCCTGCCACGCCTTACTGAACTCACTAGCGCCCCCCGCAGCCCCAGGACTGAGCAGATCCTGCAAGAATGACAGATCGCCTCTCTCTACATCCTCTTCTTTCACTTCTCCAGCGTGTAAAACATCAGACATCAGGTCCCTGCCTGTTAACACACAAAAAAGTTTTCTTTTCGAGAGAATAAATCAACAAGCAAACAGAGGCTCACAAAAAGATGGAAAAAGAGCAAATATGAAGAATGAAGAATACACAGCTTTATTTTGAAGACATCGTTTACAGTTCAGAAGAGAATCGGAAGGTGGACAGAATCATGAGCATAAAAACTGCACTGCTGTGTTAAGGCTGACAGAAAAGGATGTTAAAACACATCCAAAGCAGATTGATTTTAGGCAAGAACAGGTCATAAGGGAGCGGTGGGCGTTAAGAGATGCCCAGATAGGAATCTATACCAGGTCTAGTGATCTGGACAAACCTTCTTGCCTTCCCTCCTCTGAGGTGTTTAAATCCCATTGCGGTATTTGGGGTTGTACAGCAGGCAAGGCTGGGTTCAGGGTTGCAGTAAGGGAAGGGGTCAGAGTCATTATGGGGGCAGGGTCTGAGGTCATGAGTAGCAGGTCATCGTCCACGCTAGCTTCACGGATGGGGCCTAACTGTTCATTAAAAGCTGCAGTACATGGAGATCAACATCAGAGATGCAAACAGGTGTTTTCAAAACATTTGGTCACACACATGGTTGCAAACTAGGAGTCGGCTAGACAAATAGTTTTATTTGATTCTTTGGGTCTGTGGCACCTAGTTAAGCATCATAAAACGTCAGTTGTGACACCAGGAGGAACATTTCTTTGGCCACTACTGTCATATATCAGTGGCCTTAACAAACTTCGAATGGGGTCTTAAGATGACTTATTTCAAATAAGACAAAACAAGCACTAAAAATGAAGATATTTCTTCATTATTTATAGTTCTAGCTTGTTGACTATTATGGACGGCTACACGGATACAAGCCCTAGGGCACACACACACGCATATAAAACCCAACTTACCAGAGTCCAGACTGGCACACAAAGAACTGTCAGACCCTCTGCTCTGTCCATCCACAGCACGGGTGGAAACTGTGAACAACAATGATCAAAACATGTTCTCATAACTAGCATTTTAATCATAATGAGGCTAACAGGCACAGGAATCCTGTTGTTCCAGTGGGTGTGCTCCCAAACATACCGGTCTCAGATGAGTCACCCAATTGTTCATCTTCAAGTGACACCAGACTAAAACACAAAAACACAAACAGCAGATTAATTTCACAGTTATATGGATGCGATTCATTCGTACGACCGGAAATGGTAAATCATGTTTACTAGACACGCACTGTATCAGATTAGCATTACTAAACACCATCATTAAAATCTCAAATGACGAAGGGTAGGTCACATAAAGTCCCTGTGAAAAGGAAGTTGCGATCGTTTTTACTTCCGTATTTTGACGCATTTCAGAGTGAATTTTGAATGAGAAAAATAGTGGACGTGGCTTTCGTCTTTCTCTGCGATTTGATTGGATGTACAGAAACAGCCGTTGCATTTTGAAACGGAACTGGCAGCAGACTGACACTTAAAGGGAGGAGTTAACAGATGCTCCGCCCAAGCCGTCTAACATACATCATCTAAGATGGATACTCATTACAGTGCATTTTCAGATTTGAACTAAAGATTATGAGGGCACATGATTTTTAAAAAGAGAATTACAATCACACTGCAAATTTTCATGAAAAATAGGCACTGTCATTTTTTATTTCACTGGGACTTTAAGCAACGTTTTCGAGGGAAAGGGTGTGGGCCTTATTACAGGGTATTGGAGAAACAAAATACGTCTGATTTCGCACTAGCACCCAAACAGGAAATGACAGTGGAACTCAAAGCGTGTTTCCTGTTTACAGGGGGAGCTTGTAAAAGAACTAGAGTACAGTGATAAACTCACAGATCAGAAATAAGAGCCTTCAGAAAGACCTTTTGTCTGAACACAGCAGATAAGAGAGGTGAAGGGTTGCAGTGAATAAAAGACATAACTGAATGAAAAATCTTAAAGCAAAAAGCAAACGTGGTGGCGAAAGCGAGAAATCCTCACTTGTCTGGATGTGACTTGTTGTCCTCCTCTTTGCTGTCCTCTGCTGGCTGTCCGGATGCAATCTGGTCCAATGGGTCCCTCAGCTCCTGTAATCGGTCATACATTACATACGACGTCGTATAATATCCTCCGTTTATTTTCTGACAGGCATATACAAACACACACTTTGAGGGTGGTGAACTGGTAGGGCACATATCCTTTGAAGGCTTCATGGATGCCAGACATCACATGTGCGGTCTTCTCCCAGTACTGTAGGAGGGTTGTCTGAAGAAAATAAACCAAAAAAAGGTTAGTGTAAAGGAGAATTAAACATGTTATTATCGGTTCTAGCTGATAATGTTATACCTGGTATGTGCATAAAGAATGTGAAAGCATGTTGCAGCGACTGGCTCCCAGCATGTCCACTTTCTGACACACATCATTTTTCAGCTTTTCGAAATGCACTTTTGTTCCTCTTACTTGAGCCTGAACCTGTTCACAAACACAGAGAGCACCTGTTTACACCTGATATTAAGATCTAGGATGTGTCTCAAATGCGTTTCTCATGACTACTCCGATTTAAAGCTAAGGGTCTCCGATTATGAGTTTATATTGTCAATATGTTGATAAGACACAGGTAAAAACGTTAAAATAAAAACATGAAAGTAAATACAATTTATTTACTTTATTTTACTGTTAATTTCTTTCAAAGTAGCAAATTTTTTAATGATTCTTTTAGGACCCCCTTTATACCTGTAAACATGACTTGTGATTAAGGTAATCTAAAACTAATGTGAATTTGAGGTTTAGAAGTTTTTGGGAAGGTTGACCTATAAAGATGCACTTCCTCCTCCAATAGATTTCGTTACATTACCTTACGGAATTTCTCCAGTTGTTTGTAAGTGTCTGGGTCCAGTTCTTGCGAGACATCCTTCATCCAGAGCAAAGCTCCGCGGTACTCTGTCCGAGCCTTCTCCATCCGGCTCACTGTCAACAGAGTGTCGGCGATGGCTCTCCTCCGGAACGTCTCCACTTCCTGTTCCATCCGATAGAGAGGGGGACACAAAGCCAGTCTGGATGTGACAGGCAGAACAGGATGACAAAAGACTGTTGTTATTAGCTTCATTATTAATAACCACAGGATTAATGTAGCATGCAGTGATAAACATATTCCATCCAAGGCTGTGTTTTTTGTGTCTTTAGTATTAGTAGAACATTCTTGCCTCAACTGTAAAGGACAACCATTGTACAGCCCATTCCGTACACATGTCCTGATCACCTTGTCTGGGTTTATTCCATGATCTTTTTTAGCTGGCTTTATTGGGTTTAGTACCTGGCTACTAACCAAATAAATAAATAGGCATGACATTTTTATTTGCATTGAAAGTACTTTATTGTGGTGAAGAAAGAGACTGCAGCATTCTATTGGAGACTTGAAACTGGTATAGTGCAGGAAACTGGTTGCCAGAGTCAAATCCGCATTAAAAAAAAAACATCTGACCACAGAATGCTGCCACTGACAATAATATAAATATATTGACCTAAAATAATATAATAAATTATTCATTATAATTTAACAATAAAACATGAAAAACAAAACATTGTAAAAAAATGACTACTCTCCAAGCATTACCATACACAAATATAACGCCAACCTTTGCAAATAAAATAACAATAACCACAATGAATCATTTGAATATACTTATTATAATTATAATGTCCTAACCTTTTCTTGGCGGAGCAACAGAGGGCTTTACTGGTGGCGTCCATCATACTGCCTGCTTTTGTTTTATCATGTTCTGCTTGAAAGCGCAGGAACAGCCCGAGTTCATTCTCCTCCTGAGAGAGGTCTGAAAAGACAAGATCACAAGCAAAAACAGTATCATTAACATAAGAAATAACATTGGCTTAACAAGCCGTGTTCATTTCCATCATTAGTAAAACACCTTCGTAGAAATATTTAACTTTATAAGTGACTTCTGACCTTACACTATCTGTACCCATGGAAACTAGGGCTGCACGATTAATTGTATTTTAATCGTGATTACGATGTATGCTTCCCAAAATTAATTGAGCAAAATCGTTGTGATATTAATGTTTTAAAAGCAAGCACAAAACTCCCGATAGCGTCGGAAAATCATCACAAAGCTTGTATCTTTTAAACTGCCACTTTACAGGAAATACAAAACACAACATTTTTCCACTGCATTTCTACTATTTTAATGCTTTTTTGCAAAACCCACAGACAAACACGAAGGGTGACCAATGATTTATAAACAAAAGAACAAGAAATAAAAAATGGAGTAGCAAGGTTTCATTCCGAAGGTCACAAAATGTTCATTTTTTGGTGAAGTGTTTTGAGGATTGATCGCGTGCTTTAAAATACGGTGTTGAAGAAGTTCAATGGCAGCAGGTTATAACATACATGGCTGTAAAATATAGGCCTAATAAACATGCTGAAGTGAAATTAAAAACAATACTTAAGTTCTGAACTGACAAAACAATTGCGTTTATATTTACGGCAAAATAACCGTGATTATCATTTTACCCATGATCGTGCAGCCCTAAAAACTACGAGAAATTGTATGACATCTCATTCAAAACAAGCCGAACAAGAGTCTTTGTATTGTTTAGGCAGACAAAGAGGGTAGAAGATCGTGTTCCTCACTTACGTGTGATTCTTTGCTGGTATTTCTCAATCATTTTCAGAAGTTCTGTGCAGGTGCTCTGGACTGAATGAAAAAACTGCAGAGAAGAGAGACGCTGATGTGATCTTTCTGTCACACATTCTTAAAAAAACACACTCAAACGTTTTGCAAACACGCTTTATTGCGTTTTACAAACATGTTCTGATGCATGTTCCACACGAAAAATGACAAACACTGACTACAACTGCCATGTGATTCGTTTTTTTTGATGCAACTTTTGAGGAAAGATGATCTCTGGAATTTGACAATTCGACAGTACCGCAAGAGCAATTTATAAGCACATGGAACATTTTCTTCTCTAATCGCATTCAAGGTAATCCTATGTTTTGTCTGCGCAAATCTGGACAAAATCAAACACACCTGCTTTTAAACATTAACCAGTAAATCAAGCATTTACTCTGCTTTGATTTCTATAATGTAATCTGGACAAGTAGAAATTCTGAAGAGTAAACATAGGTATAGTACTTATTTTTCACTTATTTTGGTGCAGTCCCCTGACAAAAGACCTGTTACAGATTGTTGCCATGAGCAACAGTAATTTAGAGATATTTGGCCCCAATGCTGACTAATCAAAATTCAGCCTATGAGAAAAAGCTATTAACCTCGCCCTTTAATGGCATGTACCAGCATTTTGTGTTGTCGTGCTCAAAAGCCTTTCTTTCAGTTTACCTCAAACAAACCTGACCTGACCTCTTACAAAAGCTTGCAAAGAGTGACTAAAAACTAAGCACACTGTAAAGCGCTGTCTCAACACACCAGATCTAATCTCGGAGTCTTTCATGGCCTTCAGCATTTACCCTCATACAGTCGGTCAGTCACACACACGCACACGCACACAAATCTCGTATCTCCAAACCCAGACAACACATCAGTACACATAAATAGCCTAGTAGCAAGCCTCGCTGTCATGGCAACACCCAAAAATGAAAATTCTGTCATCATTTACTCACCTTCGAGTTGTTCCAAATGTGTATAAATGTATTTGTTCTGATGAACACAAAGAAAGATATTTGGAAGAATGCTAATAACCAGACAGATTTTTCCCCCCATTGACTCCCATAGTAGGAAAAAAACAATGGTAGTCAAAAGTGCCCCAGAACTGTTTGCTGTCCTACATTTTTTGAAAATGTCTTCTTTTGTGTTCAACAGAACAAAAAAATGATAAAGTATTTTTTCCTACTATGGTAGTCAATGGGTGTTGAGATCTGTTTGGTTATAAGCATTATTCCAAATATATTTCTCTGTGCTCATCAGAACAAAGAAATCGATACACATTTGGAACAACTCGAAGGCGAGTAAATGATGACAGAATTGACATTTTTGGGTGAAGTATCACTTTAAGAGTGATGGGGGAAAGGAAGAGTGTGTACATGTGCTTTACCTGGAAAGAGAAACTCTGAAACAATTGACTCATTGTGGTTGTGCATACCAAGTGTTCTCTCACAAAGAAATTCGGAAAAAAAAGCACGAACCATTTAATAATGAGACTAAATACAGAAATCTTAGAAATAAAGAAATAAATAAAGTCATTTACATCAACATAACATTTCTGTTCACCAGAAATATTGGAAAGATTTTTCAAAGGTACACACCAGGAAGGTGTAACCCTCGCAGCAGAGACCTTCAGGTTACTGTTTAACCGACTAACACGCCTGACACTCATTCAACAGTTACACCCTTCATCATTAGGCTGCTTTGCATGTTTTCTTTCGATGCATATTCAGATTAACCTACAAATTCTGCTCAAGGTATCTATGTACATTACATTACCAGGAAACGTAGCTTTTTTTAATAAACAACCTACTTAAGGCAGTTCAAATTCAGACATCTGTTCAATAAACAAGCAGCCGGGGGGGGCTTTCGAGGACTGTTCTCTGCTCTCGAACACAGACACGCCATCAGGAAACTGTTTAATGGCCTGTTAACCAGGATATGCTTAAGTGTAACAGCCCGAGGCAGGGCTAGATTAGATGAGCACACATAAACAAACACTTCCTTAAAGTATGAGTGGTCGACAGATTTATAAGATCTTGATTCCAAATAATCAAAAAGCTACGTAACCTCAGATGTTAATTAATGTATATATTGTTCGATATTGTTCCACTCCATTTCTCACACAAATAGCCACACACGGTGCTTCCACTAAAGAGTTTCTTTGTCATCGTCAGTGCATTTCATGTTGTGTATATTACAGGGTTATATACATTTTTGTTAAATTATCAAAATTGTCGGAGTCGGAGTGTACGGTCAGAGCCATTTTGCACAATTTATTGGCCAAAACCCAACCCTCCAAAGAGAGATTGGCCAGGGTTTTTCCTGCATAGAGAAAATGTCGTGTCAAATGTCGTGCCGCCTCAGGCTCTCGCCAAAATTATGTTGCGAGTCTTCACAAGAAATGCTGCTGTGCATTTATCAGACTGTCATTTGTAACTGCAGTTGCGGCATTACGCCACAGTGGAGGCGCTGTTTCGTTATCAGCACACTGAGGCGCTAAAAAGAGTTGCAGAACAAGAGCCAGCCTGCGTTTCAATTTATTAAATTAACATGACGCACATAATTGTAATGTCTTTAGCTGTGCAGTTGGATCGTTGAATCAGCGTGTAGTGTACACAGCGAGTTCGCCAGTATGAACGCACATTGCATTCAGAACGACTCGCACACGAATGACTCATTTGAACCGATTCATTTAAACTATTGAACTTTTCAGTTACTAGTATATAAGTTACTAATATAAGAGATCCTTGAATCATTTAAAATGAACCACAGAGAATGCAAGATGTGAATGAGCTTTGCTCATTTAGAAAGACTGGTTAATTCAGTTGGCTATTGTGGGCTGAAAACTTAGTTGAAAATGATAAAAAGCTTTATTTGATAAAAAAAACATTTCTGTTTGGTTGAATAAAAGTAATGTTTTATATAACTTAATAATTGTCATTTTGATCTAATTTTATTAGAACTTTTAATGTCAAACTCAAAGTCACTTCGGTAAGCCACTTAAAGGTACGGTAGGCCTACACGTGTGTACAAGATCAGGATGGCACTACCTCAGCCTCATTTTGAGCCAGGAAAAACCCTGTTGGCCAATCCAATGTCAGCAAACCCAAACAGGAAAAACTAAAGCTCCCCTAGGCATATAACTATATGTGTGAATCCAGGCTCAATTTGATTTGGACTCATGAAAATATATAGGAAATGTACAACCAGATTGTTTAAGATACCGAGGGAAATGAAAATAATAAAGAAGCATTATTTTCTTTGAATGCAGCTATGCTGCAAATAGTTTGACAATACCAAAAATGCTGATTTTGCCTTGCCAATAAACTTGTATTAAAATCGAAAAAATACAGAGGGATCAGCGCAGAGACAGGGGTTCCAAATATGCTTATACCCATTTTGACTGACCGTCAAACTGGTGTAACATCAAGCACCGTTGATCAAAGCACATCATCATCTAGAGCTCAGACATCATCTCTCATCTCTATCATCATGAGTTCATGTTCCATTAACCTCCCTCCCTCTCATTCGTTTGTTCCTCAGTCTTTCCCTGGCTCACAGACTTCTATAAAAAACATTTTCATTGCTTTTAATCATTAAAACAGTGCGAGTCATACACACAGCCTTTCAAACAGAGGGCATGAGATTTAGAAATGTGCTACTACCTCTAATTTGGCATCCAGATCTGCGTCAGAAGCCACCACATGCTCATCTTCCTTTTTCCCTGTGGCCTTGATCAAAACTTGCTTGGTTTTCCAGAACTTCTTCTGCATTCGAGCCATGACGGAGCTGTCCTCCCCCAGAACAGCTCTGCCACTGAACATATCGCTGGAGAACCTGAGAGAACCAAAGGCATGCAGTGATCTATAGATATTTACAGATTTAATCAAATGAGAGGATTGGTAACATTCAGCGGAAAAGTCAATATACAAACCCATAGCTGTCCATGTTTTGGTGAGCTCAGTTTAGAACTGAAGAGCAAAATAAAAGAAATCAACATTCAGAAATTTACATTCTGGCATGAATCAAAAGAAGCACACATTCAAAAGGAAAAACTTAAATACTTACTTTACTAAATTTAGAGAATGCATTCAGCAGACACTGAAATAACTGGGAAAGATTATTAAGACATATTAGAAATCACTGGAATATTCACAGACAAAGCTGATGAATTTGAGCTTTGGAGTTGTGTATTCTTTCCATATGTTTTGTCCATTAGTAACAGCTGTTAACTGAACGATGTCTGTCTGTAATCATTTCCGTCTCCAATGACACATATCAGGCTATATAAAGCAAACAAACGTATTATGCAGTCGATTCATAAGAAAAACAATGCGGTTATAACACACAGCTGACCTGTACTGATACCTATTGCGCTTTAAGACTCTTGTGTTTTACGCGATTTAAAGAGGTGTTGTACTCGCAACTAAATACAGTGGAAATTGTGTTTCTTTAGCACAAAAACACAGTTATTTACAAGTCATTGTTCATTCAGAGCTGAGCTGCTCGGATCGCACCTTCCTCCCATCCAGCTCATCATGGGCTCCGGTTACAATGTTGCAACCAGTCTGCTCGCTTTTCTTACATTTGCTCGCATTTGTGTGGTGCATCAGTGATACTTTCTAGCAATACATGGGTTGCACTGTGTATCCATACTAAATACAGGATAATAAACGCATAAATATTCCAACCAACAAAGCAGTTATGGGATCCCAAACAAGATAAGGAGTCATCGAGTTCGGGCTGCGTTTTCCTATTAATACCCTAGTAAACGCTAACTTGCGCTACAAACAATGACATCACGACTTCAGGTCACAAGTGAAAACTGACAATATACCGGTGCTAATATTTTTCCAGACGCATTAATCAAATAGCAATGTGTAGATTATTGAAATGTTATAGGGCATCGCATTTCCTTACCCGCTGACGTTGCCTTCAGCAGCCCTGGGAACGTTCACGCACGTCATTCCCGTGACCTGAGAATGCGCGACGGCGCATGCGCCAAACAGTCCTGACTGATTCATTTATCTGAGCTTGTGTGCCACATATTGCAGATATTTTTAATAAAAAATATATTTTAATAGATAGGTAGATTTTAGATATTTTGTGCTTATAATTCTATGCGTGCTTGACTTTTTTTGCTAAATTGGTGGGTAAACACAACGCGATTTGTTTGTTTACAACAGTTTACTAACATTAAACATTAGACAATAGACAACACAAAAAAATGTGCTTGATTGCAATAGCGTAAATACACACAGTATGTAAACGTATAATTTCTGAAATTGAAAAACTTCTGACCCGAAAAAACAAAAATGATAGTTCTTTATATTTGTTATTTATAATTGTATTTATTCTATTAGTTCCAAAATACAAGTGTTGAGTTTGCCTTGAAAAAAACAACCGTAGGCCGAGTTGGTTATAGCCTCAATAACGGAAGTAATGAAAGCTTTTGTCCACTAGATAGCGTCACGGCCACATGGTAAATGCGCCTCGACTGAAATGATTGTTGTTATTTATTTATTTATTTGTTTATTAACACTAATTCTGCACAAAATTCCACGCTAGACAACAGGTACAAGAAGCATTATGTGTGTGACTTCGACCAGATCATGACTAAAAACTTAACTGTGAAAGAGAGAAAAACGTTTATGTATATATATTTATAATTAGCTTTAATATTTAAAGATTTTATGCAAATTGTTATTTAGCGAATTTTGTGTAAAGCATAAGACTTGCTGCATGACAAATACGTCCACAACAGCTTAAGCTTTAAGACACAAACAAGTGTGTAAAAAAATCAGGAAGCTGTGGTTTCGCATGGCACCCTGTCGCACGCAATCAAAGAGAAAAAATGCTCATACAAAACTCATACTCTTGCTTTTCCGCGTAGTCTTCTCACACATATGCAGCTACATCCACACCCAGACACACAGTAGATGCAGACATACTCATATATCCTGTAGACAGGCATATGCCAACACCACACCCCTGTCAACCACAAATCTTCAACCACAAGACCCTTGTCTTCAGCTATGTGGCGTTAACGTATGCAAAATCTGCACAAACAACAACAGGCAGGCTGACTGATTCTGACAAGATTAAAGTCAAATCATCAAACAGTAAACTCTTAGTTCTCAGAGTCCAGACGTAGGTGAACAACAAACTCGTGCACACCTGGACAGCAGACAAACGTCTGGTTAGTATAGTCTGACAGACCCTGCACACAGGATCGAGGACAGACACACTGCCCCAACCCCTGCCACCCCTCCCTCAAAAAATAGATCTAGTAAGTGCACAAATGGGCTGTATGTGTTCAATTTAAATATGCGTGTGTGCTCTACAATGGACCATTCTATTCAATCAATTTATTTTCTCTCAATTAGCTTCCATTTGTTGAGAACAATGGGCAACTTGGTCCTCTCCTCATCCTAGCAGTGAACGACATTGTATGGCCAGACCATTGTATGTCATACTGTATTCGCTTATTATTAAATTGTCTGTTGGGAGATAATAAATGAATCAGCTGAACCTCTTCAGTCCAAGTTAATTTGCTTATGGTGATAATATAATAATGAGCTTCAGCTTGAATCAGGGGGCCAGTGTTGAGTTATGTTTGATGTGATATGCACAAACCCGGCTAATTGAAAAGTCAAAACCAAACTCAAGACGTGCACTTCAAAAGAAAAAAGTAAAAAGTCGATTTTTCCTTTGGGGGGTATGGCATACGTATAAATCTGTTATAAATCTTAAATTCCAGTAGGCATGTTATGATGAGACTCGTGCAAATAAATCAAAATCATGACAGCTTTTCACTTTCGAAAGCACATCATAATTTTTTTCCAGGCACACTGGTGGAAACCGCTGCACTGTGCCAGGTACTTTCAATATCACTCACATTGGGAGTGGCACTCGATCAATAACCCAAGCACACGTCTGAAAAGATAGGAGGAGACCCTGCGTAACACCCGACAAACCGAATGTGTGTGGCAAAAATGAGTCAAACGTCTGTTAAGGAAATTAGCCCACCTCTACTCAATAACATTTTTCAAGTACATTATAAAGCATACTTTTTACTCCACTACATTTCATAAATACATTTTTATGTGTGTTCTTTTACCTTTAATACTTAAGTACATTAAAAAATAAACTTTCTTCCTTTTACTCAAGTAACATTTTTGAGTAAAATGTTAATGTAGGCCTACTTAAGTATTAAAGGGATAGTTCAGCCAAAAATGAACATTTTGCCATGGATTACTCACCCTCAAGTTGTTCCAAACCTGTATGAATTTCTTTGTCTGGTTGAACACAAAGAAAGATATTTAGAAGAATGCTAGCATCTGACATTTCTGGGACACCATTGACTACCATAGTAGAAAAAATATTGTATATATTTTTGTTGTTCTGTTGAACACAAAATGAGATATTTTGAAGAATTTAGCAAAACAAACAGTTCTGGGGCACCTTTGACAAACATTTTAATGCTAGTGCCCCAGAAATGTCAGTTCCTAACATTCTTCCAATTATCTTTCTCCGTGTCCAACAGAACAAAGAAATGTATACAGGTTTGGAACAACTTAAAGTTGAGTAATTCATGACAGAATTTTCATTTTTGTGTGAACTATCCCTTTAAATGTAAAAAAGGCATGTATTTAAAAATTGTGAAGTAGAAGGTATGACATGCTTTATAATGCTGCCAAGTATTTTTTTTTACGTAAAAACACAGGTAGAAGATCATTTAAGTCAATTTAAAATGTACTTAAGAGTAAAATACTTAAGTATGTCCCACCTCTGCCCACCAGGACATATAAAATGTAACACTGAATGTGCACTGATTAATGTATGCACCTAAAGTGTCCCAACCATAGACCCCCCCCCCCCCACCACCGAGTTACACATACACACAGAGCAGTGAATGTCCTTTAACAAAGGATGCAAATGGACAGACAGGAGGGTTCCATATCAGGGCTCAGATCAGCCCATCTAATCCTCTCAAAGACCTGCAACACAATTCCGCATTTAGTTTCAGAGTCAGATTTCTAGCCAGCAGAAAGGGAAGACAAACATAGAAACGTCACTCCAAAAATCTGTTCAATACAACAACTTAAATTCAATTACATTAAAGAGAAAAAAAATAGATTCCAAAATGTCTCCATTATGTGCTAATCTCTCTCTCATTTACTGATAACTAGTGCCTGGACTGGATTTGTAACTCGTTATAAATCAATACAGCAGTGAAGTAGTCTTTGATTCATCTCAAATGGCTTTTTAATTAATAAGAGGCCATCACCGCCTCCGTTTCCTTTCATAACAGATTTTTCAGCTGTCTCCATGACCAGACGAGCTGGATGAAAGACAGAAGAAAAGAGAGTGGACAGTGGGCTATACTCAAACAGGTGTCTCCTCTTACCCTAATACTACCTTTTCTTTCTCCCCCTGCCCATGCTCACCTCAATGAATGGGATGGCCAAGCAGTGATTTGTTCTCTGTCGCCTTAAGGCTGGAACTTTAGTGGCCAGCGTATAGACTTCAAGGCACCACCGTGCCGTCAATAGCGCTAAATGGTAGCTAAGCAAAAAGAGCGCAATCTCTCTGTGAAGAATAGCTCAGCTCCAGCAAGCTCTTATCTGAGTCTTTCGCCACTACATGAATCTTTGTTTTAATCGTTATTAGCAGATAATGTGGATGGAAAGACCATACACGCACACGCAGATGTGAGCCTGATTCTCAGAAAGGCCGAATTCTTATCTGGAATCATCAGACCTATTGTATTCTTATCAGAACCTCTCTGCCCTGTCCTGAGGGCTATTGTCATGCTCTGTGGAGAAGGGAGGAAACCATGTGTCGCAGGGATATTTCAGTGTGTTTGTGTGTTTGTTTGTTTGTTTGTGTGTGTATGTGTGTGTGTGTGTGTGGTGTGTGTGTGTGTGTGTGTGTGTGTGTGTGTGTGTGTGTGTGTGTGTGTGTGTGTGTGTGTGTGTGTGTGTGTGTGTGTGTGTGAATCAGTTGTACATTGAATGCAGTTAACTGATTCACGTACACAGCAAGAATAAATTTATTGTAATTTTGCAGAAGTTTATGTTTGAAACAAAGACTAAATAATAAACATAAATAGTTTGTGGAAACAAAAAGTATTATTCTTAATGCAGAACCATTGGTAGTCCTGGCTCACTTGGTACGCTAACCAAATAGATTTGTTTTGTTTTGTTTGTTTGTTCAAAAAGTAATAAATATAATGAATAGCAATGTGTTCTACTGAAAAAAATGTTTAAGCATGCAGCTTCTTATGTCAAACAACCTATCGCTGCAGTCCTTCCAAAACCTCGGATGTCCAAATTCACTGTTTTTCAGGAAATGGAAAAAACTCAGTACTTTTTAAATGATTCGGCTCTGTAATCCTATTTTTTAATTGGTTAGACATTTGCAAAACGCATTGACAAACAAAGGGTGACTAATAAATTATTTACGGCAAGAAATATACAAGGTTTCAGTATGACAGCAGCGCTATATATTATTTGAATAAATCATGCACAGTTGTATCTGAACTTGACAACCAGCATTCAGCAAGCAAAAAAGAACCGTTTTGAGTAACTAATAATAATATAATAAATCATTTTTGCATTCATAAATGGTTACTGAAATATACATTTATGTATTTGGCAGGCCCTTTTATTCACTTTTTGTCCACTGAATCAAAAATGCACTGCCAAATGTGCAAACTGGATCCACTTGCCAGTTTTTTTATCTGAAAATGTTTTCAGTTGATTCATTGTTTCATTGTATAAAAAATGTTGGTTCAACTTAAAAAAATAAGTTACCTGGTTGTCTTAATATTTTGAGTTAATTCAACTTAAAAATATTAGACAACTCAACAAGTTAAGTCACCTCAACAAGAAATGAATTGAGTTAACTAATATTTTCAAGTTAAATTAACTTAAAATTGTAAGGCAACCATTTTTAAGATGAACCACCAAAAAAAACAATTTTTTACAGTGTTCTCTCCCTTTTTCAATAACTGTGTTGCCCCACACAAGAAGAAACAATCAAACATTTATGGATCACTATTTCATCTGCTACTGACAAACATGTGGTGACTGCATCTTATTCCTCACACTCTTCTCATACACTTGTGCAGAAAGAGAGGCTCTTACTGCACCAGCTTACTTTCATCAGCCCACGCACTTTCACACAACCACATATGAACACACACACAAACAAAGGGTGCCAATGTACCCATGGAAAAACTGAGAATGAAAAAAAAACTTAAACAGAACGTAGTTCTGAACTGTGATAATTGAGATTTGCGGTTTTAACTGAGAGATTAATGATGTCTAGGATTATAAAAATGGAAATTCTGTTATCCTTTACCCACCTACATGGCATTTCAAACTTGTATGAGTTTCTTTCTTCCGCAGAACGCAAATGAAGATATTTTAAAGAACGCTGGTAACCGAACAACACTGGACCCCAACGACTTGCATTGTATGGATACAAAACCACAAAACCATTTCTCAAAATATATTCTTTTGTGTTCCACAGAAGTGAGATCCAAATACAGGTTTTGAATGAGGGTGAATAAATAATAACGGAATTTTAATTGAGAGTGAAGTTTATTTAAGTAACATGTCTGTTATTTAGACTACAGATTTTGTGGTTACAACAAATTTGAAAGCAACAGATCTGAAAGGCACACAAGCGGATCACCTTACCACGCTGCCAGTTTGAGAAGCTGAGCTCAGGAACCCATCTCTGTTGGCTGGGGGCAGGTGAGAACACATGTTCTCACAAAGGAAGGAGGACATACACACACACACACACACACACACACACACACACACACACACACACACATTGCCAAAGGGTTTTTCTCTCTTTGAGAACTGCCCTTCCTCCCTACAACCATAGGTCTGACCTCTCATTTCAGCCAGGTGTCCCGACCATGCTACAGCTCTGTGTCTAACTAGCATCTATGACAGCAGCCATTGGGAGAGAGAAATTAGATGGTAATAATCTCCCTAACACACACCTTACATACATACATAAGGTAGTTTAAGTGGTTTGGTGTGTGTTTAACAATGGGAAAACTGAAAGGCTTGTGATCACTGTCTCTGTGATTTTATCTGATCATCGACACATTAACACCTTATATGTGTGATAAAAGGCATTCAACATATGCAAAGTATAAACAGCTCAGAGCACTTTAAGAGATTAACGTACAGTGTAGTGTGTATGTGCATCCTTAAAAAAACGGTTCCTTATTTTTAAATTGAATTAAATGTAACTTATTGACAAAGAAAGAGAATTTATTCTTCACAGACCCACCTCAAAGTATGATTAACACGTTCACAAGTATGTATGTGTGTGTTTGTGTAATCTTCAGATCTGAACTGAAGCCTCTGGTTGAATGACATTTTTAAGTGCTTTGAGGGTTGTAGTGAGTGAGCCACTTCGTTTGAGAATTTAACATCAATGAACATTCAACAGAATTCCACTGAAGACAGAGTTTGTCCCCTTGCTGTTGTAAAACTATAAACGCATAATGGATTTAAAGGAATAAGTCACAGAAAATAAATAAAATCTGTCACAATGTCATTCCAAACCCGTATGACTTTCTTTCGCAAAACACAAAGATATTTTGAGAAATGTGGTTTTGTGTCAATGGGGTCCAATGTTGTTTGTTTACCAACATTCTTAAAAATGTCCTATTTTGTGTTCTGCAGAAGAATTAAAGTCAGACAGGTTTGAAATGACTGGAAGGTGAATGAACTGTAACTTTAAGTTGTGAAGTTATGAGTGGTAATGTTGTCCATTATGAGATTCTTTATAAGTAAACCATGCATGTTTAATTTTAGTAAAACCATATTTTTGGCGAATGATTACCATTTGTTTTACCATATTTACTTACAAAAACTATGGTTACTGTGCTCAGACCCTAATCGATTTGTGGTTACTATGGTTTTACTACAAGAAAAAAAACATAATGGTTACTACCGATGTTACACTTTTCGTAAAGGATCAATTTTGGGATAAATTTACAGGGACATTGTTTTGCTTAATTCGACAAATATGTGACCCAGTCATTTTTGTGTGATTTCTGTCTTCTACACAAAACCATCCTACATGATGTAATGAGCATTCTGTGAAAATATAATCTTGATATCTTAAATACTGTCTGAGTAAAGCCATTTCAAATTTTTAAATCTATTAACGGCTGATATCAAACTTTGATGCGCGTTATCTCAAACGTAGATTTAGAGACTTTAGCCTGAAATTCATAGATTTTGTCACATTTCTGAAACACGAAAACAGGAAAAGAGTGTTTTGCGGAAGACGTCCAGCTGCAGCTACCTGTTCAGAGCGCGAAAGCAGCGCACGCTCGAGCGCGCGTGTTGGTGGGGGGGCGGAGCTCCCGGGCTCGCGTGGGGTATTTAAAAACAACCTCTGCGCGCACTAAACAGGAGAGTTGAGAAAGTCAGCGTGGACTTACAAGTGACTGAAAGCCTTTAGATTGGTGTTTTAAAGATGGCATATTACGAAGTAAGTCAGCATTTACGCACAATGTTTGTGAAGTGTACGCAGGTTTGATGAACTTTACGAAATGCGTTTGATGGTCTCAAATTTTGTCTATTTACTTCTCTTGCAGCATATCTTTTTCGAAGATGATTTATCGTCCGATAACAGCTCAGACTTCGGCTCCGGGGACATCGGATCCAACCTCGATGCCCCATGCGACGTGGAAGTCAGTCACGACTTCCAGCGGATCTTTCTTCCCACCGTGTACGGGATCATATTCGTTTTGGGATTAGTCGGAAACGGATTCGTGGTTTTGGTGATGGGCTGCCAGAGAAAATCCAGAACCATGACAGACAAGTACCGTCTGCATCTCTCCGTGGCGGACCTTCTGTTCGTGCTCACCCTGCCGTTCTGGGCCGTGGACGCGGCCAAAGACTGGTACTTCGGTGGTTTTATGTGCGTGGCCGTGCACATGATTTACACGGTCAATTTATACAGCAGCGTACTGATCCTCGCCTTTATCAGCTTGGACAGGTACCTCGCCGTGGTGCGGGCCACGAACAGCCAAGGTCCGAGGAAACTTCTGGCCAATCGCATCATTTACGTGGGCGTGTGGCTCCCCGCGGCGCTCCTCACGGTGCCCGACCTGGTGTTCGCAAAGGCGGAGTCGAGCTCCATCCACACCTTTTGCGAGCGAATCTACCCGCAGGACTCTTATAAAACATGGGTGGCTATTTTCCGCTTTCAGCACATCCTGGTGGGCTTCGTGCTGCCCGGGCTCGTGATTCTCATCTGCTACTGCATCATCATCTCCAAGCTGTCGCGTGGCTCCAAGGGAACGCAGAAGCGCAAAGCGCTCAAGACCACCGTGGTTCTGATCTTGTGCTTTTTCATCTGCTGGTTGCCGTATTGCGGAGGGATCCTGCTGGACACTTTGATGATGTTGGAGGTGATTCCTCACAGCTGCGAGCTGGAGCAGGGGCTGCAGAAGTGGATCTTCGTGACGGAGGCACTGGCGTACTTTCACTGCTGTCTCAACCCGATCCTGTACGCGTTTCTCGGAGTGAAGTTCAAGAAAAGCGCCCGCAGCGCGCTCTCCCCAAGCCGGGGGTCCAGTCTGAAGATTCTGCCAAAGAAGAGAGGCGGGATGTCATCTGTATCCACAGAGTCCGAATCTTCCAGCTTTCATTCTAGTTAACACAAGAGCACGCAAGCCTTGGACAGTGAACTTTTTATGATGTAGATATGAAAAAAACGTATGTGTGCTTTAGGCTGAGCCTAAATTCTACATTGCTCGAATGTAAATATGTTTGTCAGTATGGATCACATATTGAATTTTGCTTCCAGTATTACTGTAAAATCTCTTCATAGGGAGAAGAGGAGAACATGACATGTGCAAAACGTACACTGTATATAGCATGTATATAACTTTTTACAGATTCTTTTCTGCACTTATGTAGACCATTGCAATTATTTATTACATGATAGAACAGACACCTGAATTACTGCTTATTTGAGTCCATTCCAGTCTGAAAAGCTGCTTTTGCTATGTGAAGTCTTTGCAATAAATTTTAGATTACTCAAGATTTTAAGTTGTTTGTGTGTTTGCATGCATGTCTGTCACCTACCCTCTCTTAAAAAACTGTAATTTTTCACAATGGGGTTTCCGAATAACCAATATTAAAGTTGTATACTTTCTCTCTGCACATGTGACAAAAAGGAAAGCACGTTTACTCCAGGGAAACCACTAAGGTAGTAAAGCAGGCTTATCAAAACCTATCCAAGCATGTGAAGTGTAAAAAAAGTACAGCAATTACGTTTCCCCCTGTGGATAAAATCACGTCTAACGCATACACAGTTAACATGGGGATTCCCTGAGATGTAAACACACGGAAGAATCCGAAATAGGCTGCTGAATCCATTCAGCCATGAACAAATCTTTGCAGCAGGGAATGATCAAGTCTTGTTTTCATTCAACTTTCATATCTTTCTATGACCTCTCTCTCTCTCTCTCTTTGGTGGTTTGTTATTTTTTCCACAAATGTCCATTCAATACAAAGGGATCGTGTTTATTCAGGTGGTTCCATAACAATGTCGCCATGTGTATGTCACGGGTTAACAGTCATAAACATACCCCGTGTGAGTCATACAACCTCATTCTGCACGATACGAATAAAACCATGAAAATTGATTTGGTGCGACATCTTAATAATAAAACAATGTCATCATTTATTCAATCTCATGTCGTTCAAATCCAGTTAATGACTTTCTTTGGTCAAGCATAAAGTAAGATATTTTGAGAAATGTTTCAGTGGTTTTGTCTACACAAACGAAGTCAATTGGGTTCAAAGTTTGGTTACCAGCGTTCTTCAAAATATCTTCTTTTGTGTTCTGCAGAAGAAAGAAAGTCATACACGTTTGGAATAACATGAGGGCCAGTAAAAACCTTTTTGGGGAACTATCTCTTTAAGGAAGTCTAGGTAAAATCCTAACGTTCGAGTTGAGAGGATACATGCTTGATTTTCAGTAAAACGCAGTTCAGTAGAAAATGTGTGACACCTGATAATTTCACTTTCAGTGAAACTAACAACACGGTAATGCAACATAACAGAAAATACAAATGTGTGTAATATACACATCTAAATACTGTATACACATACAGTATATATTTTCTGTAATGTTGCATTACTGTGCAGTGCTGTATCTCCCTCTCTCTCTCTCTCTCTCTCTCTCTCTCTCTCTGTGTGTGTGTTTGTGTGGGTCTGTACCCAAAACCATATTTTGTGGTAAGAATTGTATCCAAAAGTGAGCAAAACCTCACAAATCGAAGCAAACCCTGCTTTTAGGGATATCCTCATTTGTAAAAACACTATAAAAAAAGTAAATGATGCTTTTTCAAAATTGTAAAAATGGAAATGTACAAAAAAATTAAAAAATGGAATAAAAATGTTTAATGTAAGGATTGTGGGTTAGGGCAGTAGTTCTCAAACTGGGGGCCGTGGCCCCTGGAGGGGCCCCGAGATGGATCCAGGGGGCCACAGATTTTGTGGCATTTTATGAAATATAGAAATTGATCATAGATTTTTTGTAATCAAACATCTGAAAAATAAGACCACCAGACAAAAGAATTGATGTTTCAGCATTGTATAACCGAATATGTTTTTGTTTAAATAAAAATGTTAAATTTAAGATTATAAGTCTTTATTTGGGGGGCCGCAAAGTGATGCCCTCTACACAAAGGGGACCTTACAACGAAAAAGTTTGAGAACCACTGGGTTAGGGTATAGTCCTTATTTGATAGATAAGTAAGTAAACGTGTGTGTAATATTAATGGTAAATGGCAGCTTTTGGTGTCAGTCCCCCAGTTGTGTGAACATTTCACACAGAGTGAACAAAAATCAAACTATGCAGCTAAAAAAGCAACTGGCCTTATATGTATTGTGCATTGCATTATATGTGTGATTGTATTGACATACAATACACACACAAACATACAACACACCTATCTACACTAACCTAAATCATGGTAGATACTAGATTACTTCCAAACCCCAATGTTTACACATCCATGTATCACTTGTTATGCAAGACAGTAGCATTTAGTTCAAATGGGATGAAGATGAGCCATAATAACACCACGGGAGGTCTTTACAAGGAGGAGAGAATGAACTACAGCAATGCACAGCAGCGCAGAGCTATAGGAAACAAGAGTCCGTGACCTCTGCATTGCAAAAGCTGCTAGCCAGGCCCCCACGTTAAGAGGTGGAAATGCGTGAGGGTCGACCCATTGACGACCGAAATCCACGCGTAAGGACAATACGGACTAACACCAGGGACCGGTGAGCCCGGTGAGCCCCAGCATTGGGCCCTAATGTAGAGTGTGAAAGATTTGCATGTCTGAGAGCGTTAAGTGTCCCATCAGGCATCTGTTCCCCCGGGGGGCCGTAAGAAAGGAAAGTGGTCAGTGAACATTCCTTGCTGGTCATTCTTTGCTGTTAAACCCACTGGTGGTCAATCTATATTTCTGTGTATAGAAATAAAAACTGGAGATAAAACTGCATATTTATTTACCTTGCTCCCTAAATCCCAAATTGCGAGTGAGTAAAAAATGTCCCTAAACTTCACGGGCCGGGTTTCAGAGCTCTGCATGTGTTTTTCCACTTACGAGCAGGGCGAGGGTTAGAGGGTAAAGCTATTGACATCCATAGCGCAGGAAGGAGATCATGTCTGAGACTATTAGAGGCCACTCACGGGTCCTGCCGGATTGACCCGAGCGGGGCAAACAGACACTTTACAACCCCGGTGACCCCCAAAACCTTAGCATGTTTACCCAAAAGGACTGGAGCCACGGAGGTCAGTAAAACCAAGATCATTTACAAATGAATCCCAGTTCCTGGGGCCTGGACAGTGAGCAAACAAATGCTACTGTATCTGTAAGCATTTTAACAGATGTTAAAGGGGTCGTTCCGAACGGCTAATTCTCACACATGGGCACACTGTCATCACGCACATTTATGATATTATATTCTCGAATTACACACATAAACCTTCTACCAATACGCACACTCGCGCATATTGCAACACTCTCCCACTTCACCACCCAAGAGTCTGTTGTGTGATAAACGGATAAATGTGTGTGTTATTTTAGGGGAAGTGGCTGTTTGGAAGGCCGTTTCCTGCTGCAAACCCACAGGGACACCAGCCCCGCTGTGAAAATACTTAGTGGAGACTGACTTCAACCCATTTCACATTTTTCACTCTATAACAACAATGCCACACATACAGATAATAGCTGATTGGCGACTGCATCGTTCACTTTTCCACATTGAGCCAATAGAAACGCATAACATATATAAAATGTATGGATAATATGAAGATATATTTGGTGGTCGTGCTTTGGATAAGTTCGCCCAAAAATAAAAATTCTTAATCACTTCATTATTTACACATTCATGTGTCATTTCCAAACGTGTATGAGTTTCTTTCTCCGGCAGATCACAAAAGAAGATATTTTGAAGAAGGTTGGTAATCAAACAACATTGGCCCCCCATGGACTCCAAATCACAGAGACATTTCTCCAAATATCTTCTTTTGTGTTCCACAGAAAAAAAGTGTCATATACAGGTTTTGAATCACATGAGGGTGAATAAATGTCAGATTTTTTTTAGGGTGAACTATCCATTTAATAAATAAAAATAAATTTAAGTATCTATAAACGGTTTCAGCGGTGACAAGATGAACAAATGTTATGTGACCCAAACTTAACTTCCGGTAGACTTTTGCAAAGAATCAGTAACTGCTGAGTAGTTTGAATTGAATATAATACAATTAATATACAATAGAATATTCATGTAAAATAATATTAATATCAATTAAATAGTAAATAAATGGTTGGATTATAACCAAACACATACCGGAAGTTAACTTTGGGTCAGGAGCATGCGACCAATGAAACTGTCTATATAACTAAATATGTAACAGATTTGCATATTTTCTTTAATTATGGCAAAGGAGATGTTTTTGTTCGATTGTGTGGTTGCCGACAGACAGCTGTTTGTCGTTGAACGATCATGCTGTTTGCATCTTGAAGGCGAGTCAGTCACAAACAACAAAACAGCTATTACTGTGTAACCTAAAACTCCGGGGCAAAAAAAAACGCTTTTACCGTAATAATGTTTTCAGTGGCCAATAGAGACAATCAGTGTTATCTTTTTAAAAGGCCGTCACACCCACCCCATTTGTGTTGGCGCAAGATCAGTAGGTAAATTTCCTTTTCTTTACACTGGAATGCTGATTGGGTTTGATTAACTCTTGTTTGTGTCGAAGATAAAAAAAGCGGGAAGTCAGCCTTGTTCTTTGAAAGCATCTGTAGTATTTTGGCAGGATCAAACTATGTCCTTATGCATCCAAATCTTTATTCCTAGACGAACATGAGCCCCCAGACTCTCACCCGGGGCTATGGCTGGAAATATGATCTTGGGGGGGGGGTGAGTTTTGAAGGAGGGCAGCTGCCCCTATCAAAGGCTGTGGATGAATGATGGGATTAGACCTGGTAAACATGGATGTGCATGCGTGTTTGTTTGCGTTCAAGTTTAACACCCGTGACTTATTCCATTTTACATGATAACCCGACCTTGAAAAAGTGACTTCCACTTATACCATTAGAGCTCCAATTAATTCCTTCATAAATAATTCAAGTGTAACACTGAGGTTATCTAATCTTTATTCTCACGGTCTCACCTCGTATTGTGAAATATTATACGCTTTTAAAGAGGATCTGAAGAGAATTTCTGTCAAGCTCATAAGGGGAAACTTGTATTAAAGTGAGAGGGCTTACACTCTTGTATTCACACACGCGAACACACACATACACACACACACACACACACACACACATACGTACACGTGCACACACTCGCTGTAATGACAGACGGGCAGGTGCTTGGGCACCTGTTGTCACAACATCGGGCTCGCTTACATTCATCGCTTCCTCCACCTGCAGTCTCTCTAACACTATAGGCATCTCTTGTGGGAATAGCCACAAACACGCAGACATACGCACTTCCTCTTATGGGTCTACACACATCTAATGTTATTGGCTACTTCATTTAAACACCCCCTTTAGACAGATCACACATACATCTGTCAAAGTTGATTTATTGGCTATAAAACAAGTTTGATTTAATGGTATGTATCATTGGCTATAAAACAATGTGCATACGAACCCTGCTTAATGCATATTTTAAGGTCACCCACAGCATGTGTTTTCTCAACAGGATCATACAATTCGTAAATGTTTTACGAGTTGGCTAATTCACGTGGATTTGTACGCTCTCATTCGTATATGTGATCTGCTTTTGCGCCAGGGATTGTTAAATGTATTGCTCAGTTGAATCAGAGATGCACCGATATATCGGCCAATAATCGGTATCGGTCAATAAAAGCAATTTTTCACGTTATCAGGACGATAGTTTAACACCCGATGATCAGGGCAAATATATCCTGTCAATCAAAAGAGGACAGGAATGCAATGAATTTGTGCTCTGTATATAGAAAATGTTAAGAAACCAGTTTGATGTTCAATATTAATAGTCATTATATGAATTAATAACATTCAGAAAGTTAAGAAACATTCATTTAATCTTCAGAATCGGCATCTGCAGATATCATTTAGTATCAGTGCATCTCTAAATTGAATGTTTTTGTACGATTCACACCATACGTATTTATATGAATTAGCCGCCTCATACCGTGAGATCGGACTGGTTTTCTCAAACATTAGCCGAGTTTCCACTACAGATTCGTGCAAAAAGTATGTGATTTTTTTCTAAATGACGATTAAAAAAGATTGCAAAATTATGGCATTTTCTTAAACAATGTTATGCGACTGAAATGGCATTTTTTCTTCTTGTGATAAGTCACTCCAGAGATGGTAGGGTCTGTAATGCTTCCAATTGGAGAACCCGTAACGGCTAACAAAACCCATTGACATCCATTAAAAAAACTAGCATCCGGTCTCCTTTCCTGCGTTCCGCTGAAGCCAGGGCATTAGCATTAGCCGTTACGCTTTTCTGTCTAATGGTTGCAGGCTTTCCTTTTAAAAGGGCTTTGGTCATTGTGTCCAAACTTCTTCTTTAAGTTTTAGAGCGGGTTGCGAACCAACTTTAGAGGTGTTTCACTGCCACCTTCTGTGATGAAGAGAAATCTAGATGTAAAGAGAAATCTAGTCCAACAATAACGCGCCATCTTTAGAAAAGGATAATGTGACTTTCGTACACCATGTGACCTGTAAATGCGTCACAAAAACAGTTTCCATTGCAGTTTTGCAAAATACTCCTTTATCAAATTGCCAGAAAAAACCCCTGTGAGCTTATAAACTTTTTTGCGATTTATGGAAGTTTTTGCGAAATTGACGTGTTTCAATTTGGCGCATTTTCAATTTGCGCAATTTGACGGCTAATGGAAACGCAGCTACTGTTTGACAAGCATGACTAACCGACACTAAAAAATACTGGGTTGTTTTTATATGGTTGGGTTTGTCCCTGTTTAACCCAACCATAGATTAAATATAAATATATCCATATTTGACTCAACCATGGGTTGAAACAACCCAGCATAGGTTCATTTATAAAGGCATAAATTATAACGGTTGGGTTTGTCCAACATTTTTAGAGTGAATCAGAAAAGTATTTAGATGATAACATTAATATTAATATAACCACAAACCTCACTAACAAAACACACTTTGACTCATCAGAGGTTCAAAGTTCACTGGACCGAATCGAAACATGTCTGGAAGATCTAACATCAAAGCAACCATAACATGTATAAAACTTGAATAGCGCAGATGGACAAAGCAAACACTTCTTTTGGCGAGCTTTCACACGAAGGTCATTAACCTCGTGACATCTGTGCTGTCCACCGCAGCACTTATCTAAGACGCTGTGTCAAATTAGCCTGACGTGTTGGAGTGCCTTCAACTTGTAACACTCATAAATCCAATTTGTGCTGTAAATCTGACCTTCCCTTTGTGAAAGGCTTGGAGCTCGCGCACAAAACGTATGCATGCCATGACAACAAAATGATAAACCGACGAGGTCATTCAACCGTGAAGAATACATCATCTCTGCACCTCTGACTCCTAACCACCCCAGTTTCCAAAGATAAACGTCTGTGCACAACCGTAGCACAAATGTGAATCGGAAAGTAAAGGAAAGGAAAATCGTATTTAGATGCATCACCCGATTTCCCCTTTCGTCAGTGTAACACAATGGTTTTGCGGGCAGAGCTTGAGAGGAATTGGGGCATTGAGATGCTGAGTGAAGGTTTTAAAAGCATTTTCCCACTGCTTCAGAAAAGACTTCCCATCAGGAAGAAGGAGAAATAGAACCTGGAAGTTTACTCAAGAGATTTTTTTTGCGCCATGTTTTTTTTCAGGCTTCCTGTTTCGGTCCACCCTCGAAACGGGCTGAGCGGCATGAGTAGGACGTGGAAGAGAGGGCTTAGCAGAAGAAAGAGAAGGAAGGATAGTGCTATGGTAAATGTAGGAGAGGGCTGAAAGATGGAGGTCTCCCCCTTCTCAGCTCCTCAAGCCAGCTGTCTAAATGGAAAGGTGGCATGACAAGCAGGCAGGAGGAGGTTACAGTTAGAGGATGCTTATTGTTTCGTAATTCCTGTGTTTATGGTTCGGTTTGCGTCCCTCAAACAAAGGCCTATTCTACAGAAAGGGATATCAGCGAGGCATTGTGTTTACAGGTTTACAGGCACGCAACAAGCACTATAGCTGCCAGTGTCAGAATTTAACTTATTTATTATAAGGCAATATTTTCTCCAGGACTTCGATTTTTTTAACCATTATGTGTCACGACTTGCGTGGCGGAGAACCCAATTGCAGGCGACCAGGACGTAAGGGGTTAACAAAGAATATATTTATTGTAACAAAAAACAAAAGTATAAAACAAAACACCCACGATGGGGAAAAACCAAGGAAACAAGATCACATGCAGTAGACAGGACATAGAATAACTAAGACTGGGTAAACTGAACAATACTAGGCAAACGCAAAATAAGACTTACAAAACTCGACTTTGACTTGGAGGATATACTGAACACTGGTACAGACAGGAACAAGCACATACACAATCCATGAGCACAGGACAAAGAAACAAGAGGGCATTTATAGGAGAGACAAACGAGGGATAATGACACAGGGCAGGTGGGAAACATTAGACACGGCAGGGAAGCAATACATGAAACGAGAGGGGCCAATGACAAGACACGAGAAAGCACATGAGATGTAAAACATACACAACTCATGGCTTTCTCACATAAAACCTAAGGGCTCTGTCCCGATCCTGCCACACGACTAGAAGTTCAGAAACAAGAAGGCAGAACCGTGACATTATGAGTGCATATTACAAAGTACATTTAAGGTATGCATTTTATAAGCCCATGCAATCTCTTGGAATCGAATGCATGACCCATGGCATTGCAACCACCATCTTCTGTCAGTTGAGCTACAGGTACCTACAGGTGTCCTTAAAATTAACTCAAATACTACACTGTAAAAAATAAATAAAAAAATGATTGTTTTCCAGTACAAATGTCAAAATATTTAAATTATGTATTTGAAGGCATATTAACAAAATATATGCCAAATGAGTGAGAAAAAAAGCACAATTTAAAATGTAATAAAGTTAATTCAGGTTTATTTGTATTACCCCAATAGAAGATATTTTCGCTTGTTTTAAGCAAAAAGTCACTTAATTTAGATTTATATTCAGAAAATACGACTTCAAATGTATGTAAATGTATCTTGATTTAGACATTTGTAGATTTGTTCCGGAAAACAAGACAAAAATACGAAGTAAGAAATTACATTTCTGCATGGACTACCCGTAAAAACAGTTTAGTAATATTATATTATATATTAATATTTCGGCAGCGGGAGAGCTAGAAAAACACATCAACATTTTAATCAAATAAAATCACATGTTTTTCATGATCAACTTTGCAGAATTGCATTTTACAAATTCAGTTTATTTCTATAATTTAACATTTTTACCCCATTTCAAAAATATGAGAAAACTC
The DNA here is from genome assembly GCF_024868665.1 of Triplophysa rosa. NCBI lineage: Eukaryota > Metazoa > Chordata > Actinopteri > Cypriniformes > Nemacheilidae > Triplophysa > Triplophysa rosa. The sequence continues at coordinate 21,538,976 of NC_079896.1, read as the reverse complement.
TATAAAATAAAACTGTAAAATTCTATACAATTTCTCACAGAGTTTAAATATCTGGAGAACTTTTGATGGTATTTCTGTCCTCAGCCCTGTTTTTTGGCTATTTTAAAAAACTAAATTGGCGTATTTTTCCATTCATAGTTTAGAGAAAACAATTCTCAATCTCATTTCAGGTCCAGACATCATGCCAGCAGAATTTTCATCATATCAATGGGAAAAAGGCATTGTATCTAATTCTCCACTGGATCAAAACACTGCTAAACACGTTTTTTTTTTCATTTCCTTATAAACAATCTTTAGGCGTCAGCTACAGAGATCAATGATTTGATAAATTCACGCACTTGTAACTGAAGTGTACAGACAGTCTGGAAAGAACGATCTAAACAGATCTTGTGACCTTGTCACCTAACTGTAGAGATATGGTGTTGTCAAACAGGTTATCTAGTTCCTCATTTTGGATACAATATGTTCCAAAACATCAGGGATTTACAATACGTTTCATTTATGTTATCGACCTAACATATAATAAATGAATAAAAATCATACACAAACATGTTGTATAATATCAATAAATCATGACCAATTAATCACATACAATGAATCACAATGAAGGTCAGTAACCTGATCTGTGGTCGGCTGTCGCACATCATCTAAATCATATAAATATCAAAGAATCACGTACAACGAATCAGCCTAGATGGTGTGAGAATGTTGTTTATGTTTCATGCAACATGCCTTTATAAAGAGATTGAAGATTGTCTACGTGTCGGTATTTGCTCCATGACACGTCTCCTTATGTCGTCGTCTGTCTGTCTGACTGCATCTCTTAGCTCCTCCGATAGTCAAAAGAAGTCCGTAAGAGATGATTTACACACACACACACATCATAACTCATCAAACGGTCACATTCTAAGCGCATTCCATCACACCTGTACTGACTGGGAGAGACCTGTCAGGACACTTTTTACAGCTTGTGTCAATGGAATCCTGTTGAAAGTGTGTGTAGGTGGCCGTAAGCATGTCACGGTGTGTGCAGGTGAGATCTTTGATGCATTTTACTCTACTTCACCTGAGGACAGGTGAGGTGTCAAAAGGTCATCAAGTCCCAGAGCTCAAATGATGTTATGCATTCATCTATTTTGTCTGACACCACTGTCAGCAAATTACACCACGCTTGGAGGAATACAAAGATGTTCTACAGGCGCCGCCATAGACGCCGCACATATAGTCAAAACAAATAAATCGTTTTCTGATACGAGGTGTGTTTGTTCATTGCGATGCATTCTGGCTTTGTAGCAATGTGTAACATCTTAATACAATACAATACCCAAAGAAATATTCAAAAACGTATCATCCAGGATTTACCGCATGACCATATCCATACAGATACAGTACAAACAACATCCTCTATTTATAAAACACTACACTGTAATTCCATCTGCAACACAACAGGAACAACCTTTTCCGCTTCGTTTCAGGAAAGTTGCGACGTCTTACAGACAACACACATGTTGTTGTGATACAGCACTTGACCCTCCCACACTTCAAAACACACTGACGCACACAAACAAACAACAACAAATACAAGCTCACACATCTGTGCCATACAAGTCAGTTTTGGAAGCCAGACACACAATACCTCACGCACATGCTACTTGTTTGCAGGATGCGAAATATCTAACAATAGGTCAGTCACAATATGATTATTCTGTATAATAGCTTCCTTCCAGGTCAAGTCCTCTCATCTTTTTGCATTCGGCCCCTGATCTGTAGATCAGCAAAGGCTCCGTTCAATCATTCAATCGCTCATTTTCTCACGATCTCAGCTGTGTGGAGGATGTCCTCAAAAGTCCAACAACATCCTGATAGACAGCTGAGAGAAAAGCGTGTGCGCTTCTGTGTTTTTTACATGAGGGAGCAAGCGCTTTGATTTTCAAAGACTTTCAAAGGAAGTTCTTTCCTTGAAAACGTTCTCTTTGTCGCTCTGTTTGTCTTTCTCCTGTTATACGTTCAGTCAACGCAAGTGTCTCACATCTTTGAAGGATGATTTTAAAAGCCAAATGTTGTGAACGCCGGACAATTGTGATATAAGGTGTTTTATTATTTATGAATGAAGCACTTTCAGCTGTGGTCTCATGGTCAAGCTCAATGGTACGTGAGCAAGAGTCGACGCTTCCTAGCTGTGAAGAACCAGCTTTCCTGTGAGTCAAGTGTAACAATGGTGGGAAAAAAGGTCCTTCATAGTCTGGACCTATTTTCACACGTCCGTGTGCACCCGATGCACCTGACAAGGACCAATAAATTTAACAGAAATAAATCAGATGCATGTCAACAAAAACAAAACGGTGCAAGTTATGTGAAAGTACAGAATCTTAAAGGGATAGTTCACCCCAAAATGAAAATTCTGTCATCATTTACTCACCCTCGAGTTGTTCCAAATCTGTCTAAATTTCTTTGTTTTGATGAACACGGAGAAAAATATTTGGGAGAATGCTTGTAACCAAACAGATCTCAACACCCATTGACTACCATAGTAGGAAAAATGACTTGCTTTTTTTATTTTGTTGAATACAAAAGCAGATATTTTGAAGAATGTAGGACAGCAAACAGTTCTTGGGCACTCTTGAGTACCATTGTCATTTTTCTTACTATGGTTGTCAATGGGTGTTGAGGTCTGTTTTGCTTGGAACAACTAGTGAGTAATTCATGACAATTTTGGGTGAACTATGCCTTTAAAGACATGGGAGTTTTAAGACAAAACCTGTATGAGACACTATGCATTTTCTCTAATAAGTGGGCTATAAAGGGTCCATCGCCATCATAGGACCTGAAGACAACGTATATCTTCAATATTTTTGGGACCTACAGATAATGTGATGATTAAGCTTTTCCTGGCATATAAGTGACAGATTGTTGGGTCACTATCTGCTCTGATGGTTAATTTTCCACTGAGGCAAAAGTTGCACAAAATGCTTGTTTTACTAAAGTATTCCAATGACTTTTATCATTTACTTGAGATTAAAGAACATACATGTGCTTGTCTCTGAGAGAAACAGAGAACAGCATGAGTTGATGGTAATTGGGCTCCCTGCCTGCACCGACATTGCACGAATCATCCCACGTTGTGTGAAATGCTCATCCAAACACACACCTGCTGTTAGACACAATGATGTTCCTCCACACTCTTTCTCTCACTGTGTGCTAATAAGAGAGCAGCTCGCTCAAAGATTCCCACAATCAGCCCTAAACAAACACAAAACATTCAAAGGGGAGGAGGTGAGAGAGAGAGAGAGAGAGAGAGAGACATACAGATGCAGACACAAACAGATGTCATTTTAGGCCTATAGGCTTAAAAACACATATTCCCTTGATAAAAGTGCAAATAATGTGCGCTTTTGCACCAACATGCATGGCATACGTATTAAGCAGCACACAGGTCCCTACTTGTATTTATAGTGGGTGTAATTATGGGAGCCTGTTAAAAAACACACCTGAAAATCTGGATTTAGGGGATTTTCACTTTTGCAACCAACAGCATTAAATCCTCACTGGATTTGGAAACTCTAACCGAAAGGTTTAGTGTGACCTCTGATGGCTTTAGGAGCTCTTAGTGCTCCTGTGACCTTCCCTTGCTGACCTTTCACCTCTGACATCTGTACCCCGCTCTCTTTCTGCTCTCATTCACTCTCTCTCTCTCTTTTGGTAAAGGGAGCTTAAGGCTGTGCCGTGTCAGTCTACAAGTTTAGCTACACTTCTGGGGACCGACTTGTTTGAATATCTTCACACAACTTTTGTGTAAACGCATAAAACCGAATTGTGGTTCTGAGTGATACTGTAAATCCCGATTTAACGAGGTTTTGCTTTAACTCTAATGAGGTTAAAGGGATAGTTCACCCAAAAATAAAAATTCTACCGTGATTTACTCGTTCTCATGTCATTTCAACCCTGTATGACTTTCTTATATCTGCAGAACACAAAAGAAGATATTATGAAGAATGCTGGTCCCTAAACAACATTGCACCCCATTGAATTTATACTGTATGCACACAAAACCACATTTTGTGACATTTCTCAAAATATCTCCGAGTTGTGTTTCACAAAGAAAGGAGTCATAAACAGGTTTTGAACAACATGAGGGTGAATAAATGATGACAGAATTTTTATTTTGGGGTGAACTATACTTTTAACTGTTTTGTGTGAGGATTAGGAGTAACTAAATAATTTACACAACTACAGAGGTCTATCATAGGAAATAACACTATGATGATACATACACTGAATTCTAAAACACATCAAAAACGCAGTCACAAGAGCTCTATAGTGACCCTAGAACAGTGGTTCTCAAACTGGGGGCCGTGGCCCCCTGGGGAGCCCCAAGATGAATCCAGGGGACCACAGATTTTGTGGCATTTTATGAAATATAGAAATTTATCATAGATTTTATGCAATCAAACATCAGAAAAATAACACCACCAACCAAAATAATTGAGGTTCCAGCATTGTATAACTGAATGTTTTTGGTTTAATTAAAATTCTAAGTTTAAGATTATACGTCTTTATATGGGGGGCCGCAAAGCGATGCACTTAACACAAAAAGGGCCTTACAATGAAAAAGTTTGAGAACCACTGCCCTAGAAAACAAGCAACTTTTGTATAGCTGTACCAACACTCAACAACATCCTCACATGATTCTTAAACTTTAAGACATTCTCTTCCGCTTTGACATTCAGAATTATATCGGTTAGGGCTGCTCGATTATGACAAAAAACATAATCACAATTATTTTGGCCAATATTGAGATCCAGATTATTTAACACGAATACTCATTAACTTTTAAAACAACATAGAAAATAAATAACTTTGCTTTTAAACTGTGAATTCAACTGAAAAATAAATGTAAAGAAATAGCACAGCTGAACCACTGTAAGGAAAGGGGTGCGCTGTGGATTTATACCACGAGAAAAGAGAGGATCCTTGCAAAATGGAATGTGGCACAATAATCGTTTTACCTCGATTATTTTGTTTTTGTAATTGTTGAAGACAAAATTGACGATTACAATTAATTTTCGATTAATTGCACAGCCCTAATATCGGTCAGGTCTTTCTTCAAGCATTAAAAACCTTGACAAATACATGTTTACTCCAGAAAGACAGTATCAGTTTTTTGACAGCTATGAAGTCGTGTGAGGGCGTCGTGTGTGGTGATTGTGAAAGACATAAATCTCCTGACTAATGCAATATCTTCTGTTCATACTGTTCACTTTAAATCTGTAAGACGGCACTGGTACACACTGCTGTGCCAAATGTTACGAAACGTGATGATGTGATGACGCCCTGAAGTCAAAGCTGTCTAGACGGCGCTGTTTTCCACAACAATCTACCTGGCTCAGGTGTGTGCGGGGTTTGAGTGTGTTTATTACTTTAACAGAGGTGATTTAAAGTGATTGCAAAACTCGTGTTTGGGTTTCAAACACACTTTCCTTAGAAATCAACGTGCACCCACACAAACACAGGGTGAACAGTTTGTTTAAAAGAACTACGCTGTTTTAAAAACATCAAATAGTGTAGATTTAGATCTTTTTGATTTAGAAAGCCACACACTTGTATGGCTGCACATCTGCAATCTACTTACCAATCAAAGTGCGAGTTCAACATTTAAAAATGCCGCCACTGAGTGAAATCAACCAACCGCAAAACAAGACGTCTTCTTACCGAGACCACAACTCAGCATACGCCCTACATACGCTATACTCACCATAGACATTCATCAAGTGTGGTTTTTCTTCTAACCAACTTCCTTTAGATTTTGACCAGGTACAAATACTGTCCACAATGTACTCAAGCCACACATGTGAAACCTCAAACGTGTCAACGATACTGTTACATGTAAGTTAGTAAAAAAATTATTAGTAAAAAAAAGAGTGACAGAATCACAACAACAGCAAATGGTTTTCGTTTAATAGATTTTATTAGTAGCACTGAACACTAAACCGAGTGTTCGTTCATTGTTAATCTTCATTTATATTTCCAGATACATTTACGTGTAAACACACTCAAACTACTCTGCATAATTCTACAATGTGTTTATAACTTGTCGATTATTTATGACACGGTTTGATAGTGCATGTAGATTTAACCAGATCCTGGGAGATGTTGTGTGGTCAAAAAAATAAATCCCATATGCCAAAAAGACTTTAAAATACTACTTTGGTGCAGAGATCAATGTTGCTGACGAATTTTGCATAGGCTATCACTCGCATGTTTTGACATTATTGGGCTCACTGGCGCCCTCTGCAGTCTACATAAAGAGCTCTCGCTTTACATACAATATGCAAACAGCGCCTTCTGGTGTTAAAAGTACAAATCTACATTTGACACAGTAATAATCCATGGCATTATAAAATATTGTAAAATATATACGAATATTTTATGTGCAAAAGTTCAAAGGCTTAAGTTTTACTCATTTATTGTTTTTTGGTCCACGTTTAGGATCATAGTAAACTAATCGAAACTATTAGAATAACTATGGAATTTATGTTACATGACTAAAAATGTTACGTGACTAAAAATGTCAAATAAATATGAAATGTATTACTAGAAAAGTTAATTTTAAATTAAATAAAAAAATACATTCAAAACTAGTCTATTTTCCCATTTCCTAGTATTTGCACAAATGTTCTCTTGAATGAGTTGATCTATGTGGGGCTCTTATTTGCTGCTTTTTATTCTTCCCTCAAAGTCATCCATTTCAAAAACATTTTATGTAATAAAATGCCATTTATTTGTTCGTTTATTTTAATAAAAAAAAACTACAATGTTGGCACAATTATATATTTGATTACATTTCACTCAAATTACTTTTGTAGGGTAGTGTAAACCATACGGAAACAGCTGTATTCTATCTTGTTTATCATGCTGCCGCTGCTTTAACAATCTGCAGGCAGATAATATCGTTCGCGTATCTCCTATAAGAAAAAAAATGATTTTCTCAAGGGGACACTTGGAGACAGTTCTTAAATAAATAAGATAAAGACCCATAATCGCAGACTATTGCTACATTACATATCATATCATATCGTGTCTGGTGGTTTTGTCATATTGTGATCGATTAGAGGCCCGTTTTATTTGGTCAACCACGGTTTCAGACTAACCGCCTTTCTACTGTATAACAACAATATTTATTCGACATAAAATATATATCATTATTTAGATATGAAACTATCCACCAACATGACGCCACACCCCTAAAACGTCGCTCAAACATTATTGGTTATTGTGGACCAATTGTAGCCACTGCACCGAAATGCAACCATTTGATTGGTTCCCGGTGGCGCGAAATTAATCACATGGTACAGCATTCCGCGCGAAAACTTCTGCAGGAAGGAACTCGCGTGGCTTTGTCTACCAGACGACACGGTATTGTAATAACTTTGTAATAACAAGTGATTTGAAAAATGGATCTTATGGAACCCGGAGTAGATCAACATGCTGGTCAGATGATCAAGGACGAACTGGCGGAAAAATGTCAGAAATTATTCCAGGCTTTTTTGGAAGAGTGAGTAAATGCGGTGCATCGTGTTGTTCACGACTAAACCCAGTTACACGATAACCTTTCAAATGTAACTATAGATATATCAAATATAACTTAGAATGTTATAAACATTCATAGCTTTTGCAAAAGTATTAGTTGGATGATTTCACTTAAATATCAAATTACACGTATTTAGTCACTATGAACATGCATGCATCAACTTTACTGTAATATCCAGATATTATATTTTGCGTATTTTATATTTTTGTATTCGTTTATAGTTGTAATTTGTATTTTACATGAATTCGTGTGTATATCGTTCCGCAGGTTTCAGAATAGCGATGGGGAGGTGAAATACCTGCGGGACGCAGAAGAGTTGATCCGGCCCGAGAGGAATACGCTCGTGGTCAGTTTTACAGATCTGGAGGGATTTAATCAAGAACTGGCCACCGCCATCCAGGAGGAGTTCTACAGGTGTGAATGAATACAAACCAAAACCTCATCATAGTTTTCATGCATTGCTTTTAATGCATGATATGTATTTGCATGTCATACTGTACTATGCAGAACTGATGAATAAGGACGTACTTAAAGTGATGGTTCACCCAAAAATTAAATTCTGCCATCATTTACTCACCCTCTTGTCATTTCAAACCTGTATGACTTTCTTTCTGAGCGCAAAATAAGATATTTTGAAGAATGCTGTTAACTGGCCCCCATTCAATTGCAAATGTTTATATGCTCTCCTACTTGTAAGTCGCTCTGGATAAAGGCGTCTGCCAAATGAATAAATGTATGTGAATAAATGTGTCCATACAAAAGAAGTGAATGGGGGCCAGTGCTGTTTGGTTACATTTAGTCATTTAGTAGACGCTTTTATCCAAAACGACTTACAGAGAGTTCAGGGAGCAATAAGCGATACGGTTACCAACTTGCTTCAAAATATCTTCCTCTGCGTTCTGTGGAAGAAAGAAAGTCATAAAGGTTTGAAATGACAAGAGAGTGAGTAAATGATGACAGAATCATCAACTATCACTTTAAGTTGTTTTTCTTTTTAGCATACATGTAGTAATGTGTGACATCACTGAAAACACTAGTGTTGATGTGATTTTGTTAGCTTATATTTTACTGGAACCTTCTGGAATGATAAGAAACTTATTTTCAATAACTGTATTTTGAGTTATTGAGTAGTATATATAAAATGGATACGTGTTGAACATGTAATAGAAAGAAATGTTTTTGAAGATACTAAAATATCCAACATCTTTTTTCTTAGACTTTACCCCTACCTGTGCCGAGCTGTCCGTAGCTTTGCTCGAGATCATGGCAAGGTCCCTGTCGCCAAAGAATTCTATGTTGCCTTCCAGGATCTACCAACCAGACACAAGTAAGGACAAAATAGTGTAACAATGACAAAACATTTTGTTTATTACGAAGATTAAAAATTTCAAGCGAAAACATTTTTAACACAAACATCTCCTCTTACTCATGTTATCTTTGTTCTGGGTCTTTGCAGGATCCGTGAGTTGACCGCGCTGAAGGTCGGCTCGCTGGTGCGGATCAGCGGTCAGGTCGTCCGTACTCACCCTGTTCACCCTGAGCTGGTGAGCGGGACCTTCTTGTGTCTGGACTGTCAGGGAGAGATAAAAGACGTAGAGCAACAGTTTAAATACACGCAGCCGAGCATCTGCCGCAACCCGGTGTGCAACAACCGCAGACGCTTTCTCCTTGATACGAACAAATCCAAGTTCATCGATTTTCAGAAGGTATGCAGATACTCTTTAAAAGTGAATTTTATGTCCTATGTTAACATTCCCTTATTATGGTTTTACTGTCACACATTAAACTGCCTTTATCATATGCTGACACCAGGTGCGGATACAGGAGACGCAGGCAGAACTTCCCCGAGGGTCTATACCGCGCAGTATGGAGGTGATCCTGCGAGCGGAGGCTGTGGAGTCAGCACAGGCCGGTGATAAATGTGACTTCATTGGCTCTCTCATCGTCGTGCCTGATGTATCCCAGCTGGCCACACCAGGTACACCTCTCGTGAAAGAATTTCTGCACCTTCACCGATACGTTTACTTCCTCTCGCCCTCAACTATCAAATAAAAGTAAAAAATGACGACGCGTGTTTGTTCCAGGTATGCGTTCTGAGACCAGCTCCAGGACAGCTGGAGCACAAGGTTATGAGAACGAAGGCATACGTGGACTGAAAGCGCTGGGTGTCAGAGAACTCAGCTACCGACTGGCCTTCTTGGCGTGCAACGTAGCCCCAACCAATCCCAGAGTAAGAATCTGAGCCCATCCTGTCAGTAAAAAGTTTATGATGCGTTCAATCGCACGTTCATTGATTTAAAGGGGTCATATTGCACGGCTAAAACGAATATTATTGTTTGTTTTAGATGTAACACAATGTGTATACACCATTTAAAGTTTAAAAACGTTGTATTTTCCACATACCGTGCATGTTTGTATCTCATCTTTGCTCCGCCTCTCTGAAACGCACAGATTTTTAACAAAGCTCATGGCTCTGAAAAGCGAGGTGTGCTATGATTGGCCAGTTCACCAGTGAGTAGTGATTGGTCAAATACTGCAAGCATTTCACGGAAATGTAACGCCTCTTACCATATTCGGAACATCAGGTTCCAAAGCAATTGTACTGACAGGCGATACAATAAGATTTACAATTACGCCCACCATAACTACGTGTAGATTTGGGCGGTCTTAGTCAAATCATGTTACGTAGATTTGCCGGGGTGTGGTTACACGAGGCGGTTCAGGCAAGTCTGGTTGAGCATTCGCTTTTAGATAGAATGCATCTTTTGTTCCCACACTTTCATTTGTGCAATTTTACGTGTCTAATACATGCATGGGCAACTTATAAGACACCAAAAACACAGAAAAAAACGTACTTCCGCCATATGACCCCTTTAAAACGGATTATGTCTGTTCGTAGTTTGGCGGTAAGGAGCTTCGAGATGAGGATCAGACTGCAGAAAGCATCAAGAATCAGATGTCAGCGCAGGAGTGGGATAAGGTGTTCGAGATGAGCCAAGACAAGAATCTCTACCACAACCTCTGCACCAGCCTCTTCCCTACCATTCATGGTCAGTCGCAACAAACAACAATCTGTTTTATTTTGTGACCGTTAGTATATAGCCATTAGTATAGAGTGTCATTCAAGTATTTATGATAGTCTAACAAGACTTACTTTCTCAGGCAATGATGAAGTAAAGCGAGGAATTCTGCTTATGCTGTTCGGCGGTGTTCCTAAAACCACCATGGAGGGCACATCTCTGAGAGGTGACATCAATGTCTGCATTGTTGGAGACCCCAGCACAGCCAAAAGCCAGTTTCTAAAGTGAGTTCAGCTTCTAAAGAACAGGAGTGGTATTATTACAGAGCTGTTGACATACTTTCAATTATAACCTGGACAGTTTTCTGTTATTTTAAAGGTTTAATCCTAAATAGAAGTAGTGAAGGGATATGTAGCTTTTAAAGGGAAGTTGTTCTAAACTTGTATAAATTTCTTTGTTTGGTTGAACACAAAGAAAGATATTTGAAAGAATGTTAGCAACTGAGATTTCTGGGGCACCATTGACTACCTTAGAACAAAGAATGATTGTATTCTGTCCTTTCAAATACATTTATTTGTGTTCAACAGAACAAATAAATTCATACAGGTTTGGAACAATTTGAGGTTGAATAATTCATGACAGAATTGACATTTTTGGGTTTAAGTGTCGGTCTAAAATGATCTGTTCTCATGGTTTGGGTGTTATTTCAGGCACGTGGAGGAATTCAGTCCACGAGCAGTGTACACCAGCGGTAAAGCTTCCAGAGCGGCCGGTCTCACAGCTGCTGTGGTGAGAGACGAGGAATCACACGAGTTTGTCATTGAGGCCGGAGCCCTCATGTTGGCCGATAATGTGAGTTTAACACGCAATGTGATCATCCTTAAAAATACAGAGCAACACCAACATATACACAGGGGGGCTGTGTGTTTTGGGATGGTACCTGATATGTTTCTTTTATTTGGAAGTATTAAAAATTAAGTAAGGATCTACCTGTTCTTGAACGAATAAAAAGTAATCTATTGTAGTTAATGTGAGAATTTGAATTATAAGTCATCGCATAAATTAATAAAAATAAATAAATTCCGTTTTGGGGTTTACAGAGTTAGCTTTAACCGTGAACCTGCACCTACCCCAAGTGATGCCCATAAATTGCAGGAGGAGTTTATAAAAAAGTGTATACTGTTGTCCTCAGGGTGTTTGCTGCATTGATGAGTTTGATAAGATGGAAACCAGAGACCAGGTGGCCATCCATGAGGCCATGGAGCAGCAGACCATCTCCATCACCAAAGCTGGAGTCAAGGTAAGAGTCAAAGGTCAAAATGTTAACGTTACACCAGTAAAAAGAATAGTAACATTTCTGAAACAGTTTCCACCAACAGATTGTTTATGCATAGGTGTGTGAGATGGTCATTTAGTAGTTCATTGAACGTTCGATCATTTCAGGCCACCCTGAACGCTCGCACATCCATCTTGGCTGCAGCGAATCCGGTGAGCGGACGCTACGACCGCACCAAATCTCTCAAACAGAACATCAACCTGTCAGCACCCATCATGTCCCGCTTCGATCTCTTCTTCATCCTGGTGGACGATTGTAATGAGGTAGAATATTGCATGTGTGTTTTTACTAGATGTTTCAGAGCTACAAATGAATAACAATTTATTAAGATGAGTTTGAACTTAAAGAGATAGTTCATCCAAAAATAAAAATCACTTTATTAGGATGTTGGTAGTTTGATGATAAATGCTTATGTCTTTCATCTCAGGTCACCGACTATGCCATAGCCAGACGTATTGTTGACCTTCACTCCAGGATCGAGAATTCTGTGGAGCGTGTCTACACTCTGGATGAGATCCGCAGATATCTGCTCTTCGCCCGGCAGTTCAAACCAAAGGTGAATGACAGCAATATCAGCACATCCTCCTATTCTGCCTGAAATATAATTATTGTACAGTAAAAGATTTTTTAGAAAATCCATTACCTGTGCCTTGCTCTGTGTGTGGTATCAGATCTCAAAGGAGTCTGAGGAATTCATCGTTGAGCAGTATAAGCGTCTGAGACAGAGAGATGGTTCTGGAGTTACTAAATCAGCCTGGAGGATCACCGTCCGCCAGCTGGAGAGCTTGATCCGGCTCTCTGAGAGCATGGCCAGGATGCACTGCTGTGATGAGGTGTGTATGAGAGAGCATCATCACGATTACGATGATCCTCGAGACGAAACAATAATAGTAAGAGAAACGTACCTACTGTATAATCCAATGTGATAGAAATCTGTATTTTTTTCTCTTTCAGGTTCAACCAAAGCATGTAAAGGAAGCTTTCAGACTGCTGAATAAGTCCATCATTCGGGTCGAGACCCCTGATATTAATCTGGATCGGGAGGAAGAGGAGGCCATGGAAGAAGAACAGCTGAATGGTAGAGTCATCCTTTATTTTTCAGGGTTTTCTGAGTTGTTTTTTCTGAAGTTATTGGTTTTTTGACCTGCAAAACCACACAATTTGACCGATTATACAATTTTTATATTGCAAATTTAAAGAAATCCAAAAGTTAAAGTCAAAAGGTTTGGTGGGAACCCAGGTTTCAAGACACTTTGCAAAATACATTTTGACACCTGCGTAGTATGTTTGTAAACACACCTGTCGTGGTTTTCAGGACATGATGTTCCTAATGGCGTAAACGGAGAAGTAAACGGTCACGAGCACACAAACGGTATTAACGGTCACGCAGTCAATGGAGACAACGGTAAACCTTCACTGCGCATATCGTTTGCCGACTACAAGCGGATTTCCAACCTTTTGGTGCTACACCTACGCCGATCTGAGGAAGGTAAGCGTTCAGAGCCCCTTTTTTATCAACTCAATGTAATTTTTCTAAATTGAGTCATTTTGAGTGTAAATGTTTAGTAAGTAAATGTTAACCAAAAAAAAGATTTGAACCAAATATTTGAATCCTCCATTTAAGTTTAAAAAATGTTAGTTTATAAATATTACATTTATAAATAGATCAATTTTAAGTGAAACATACATATAGTAAATTGAAATAATGTTCATATTGTAAGTTATTATAAACAAGCTCAGTGATTTGTGTCGTGTGGTTTCTCTCAGCTGAAGAGGAGGCTGCCCTTAAGAAGAGTGCCGTAGTGAACTGGTACCTGAAGGAAATTGAATCAGAGATTGATTCAGAAATGGAACTCATGAATAAGAAGGCAATGATAGACAAAGTCATCCACAGACTGGTTCATTGTGTAAGGAAATCTTTGTTTCATGTGATAAATTAATCTTTTTTTGTTTGAGTTTAAAGGTATGGAGACTACATAAAGTGTTTTAACAAAACGTTTTTGTCTTTATCAGGATTATATTCTGATTGAGCTCACACAGTCTGGAATGAAGGGTTCTGTTGAGTCCAGTGGAACAGAATCTCAGGAGGATGTTACTCTTGTGGTCAACCCCAATTACACGTTTGATGACTAGGTCTTCTTTTGATGCTGTACATACAGTTAAAATCAGCATACTAATTTTTAGATATGGAATGTCGGATGAGATGTGAAAACTGGTCTGGTTCTTTGTGTAAATTGGTTAATTCTTCATTTTAATCTTAATTGTCAAGATGTGACCTTTTCAAAAATATTAATTTTGTAAATAATGTTTTTCGTGTTTTAGTATATTTTAAAAGGCATAAAATGTTTTGCATGTATTGTCATAAGAGCTGTCAAAGGATAATGTCAGAAAAGTTCATGATGCAATAAAGTAAATACAGATGTTTACCTGGTTCATGTAGCTCTGTAACTGGTAAAGCATTCAAGCAGTACAAAGGCAATCTGTAATGTCTACTACACCATGTAAAATACACAACAATGAGAAGAAAGTATTGTATGCAAAGTAATAGTTTAACCTAAAATATTTTTTTATACTAAAATGACATTTCACCCATGCCTCCAAATCTGTATTCTGGCGGGTTTTGAATATCTACATCGGATTGGCTGTGATTTTATTGGAGTAATAAGACCGTCAGGCACATAGCGCGGCACATATCCACTTGAATCAAAGTGGCCCGTTGATGACGCACGCTCACTGCACACACACAACAAAGATGGCTGCGCCCTGTAGGAATCTGATGAGGTCGGCTTTTGAAGGTATTTCAGAACCGTTTGCAACAATTTAGTTTTGTATATAGTGATATGTATCAACAAACTGGTTAGACATTGTTCCGTTTTCTTTTGAATTATCTTTTTTCAATTACCGCTACTAATTAAAACATACTGCTATAGTAACATTTACAGACAAGCGACATTTCATTTACTTGACATTTCAGTTTGTATGAGGACATAATCATAAAGTAATAATATAATATCAAGTATTACATTGTAAGGCACAATTTACATACATATGGCTATTATGTCAGTATAAATATGGACAAATATATTTTTCGTTTAAAGTTATAGTTGTATCTGCAGTCTTGTGTGTCTACATGTTTGTATTAATTCATTAAAATTAAGAAACCAAAATATTTTTGTTTCATTCTGTGAACTAGTGGTAACATTTCTCACAAATGAAAATATTGTTTTTAACAAAACATTTTTTTAAACAACATAATACATGCATTTATGTATTACATGTCCCTTACAGAAAAGACACATGAATTTCACGTTTTTTTACGTTTTTCGCATGTGATCACATGTATACAACATGTGTTTAACATGTGCAAAAAAACACGTGTGATCACATGTGAAATGTGTGTTTTTGGAACATTTTGGTGTGAATTCCATGTGAATCCCCACGTGAAACCCATGGGATAACATGTAAAAACTCATGGGATGACATGTGCAACATGTGGTGACGTGAAGAACATGTGATCACATGTGGAGACATGTCGCATATGTTATCCCATGGGTTTTTACATGTTATCCCATGGGTTTCACGTGGGAATTCACACCAAAATGTTCCAAAAACACACATTTCACATGTGATCACACGTGTTTTTTGCACATGTGAATTTCGTGTGTCTTTTCTGTAAGGGGTATTTTGGGATCAGATCAAAAATTAAAACGTGATGGAATGAGCCTGTTTTGTTTCACAACTTACATGTGTCTTTGCATTCTCTTTTTTCACATTCAATGTATAAACATGACTTGTTTATATCTTAATCGTTTTTGGACAGGATTGCATCAGCTGTCAATTAGGACATTATGGGTAGGATCTCCCTTTAAGTGTAAGATTTATCATCTCGGATTGCAGAATGTTTTACATAGCAGAGCTCTACACTGCAGGCATTTCTGCTTACAAACCACCAGCAAGACACAAGAAATAACAAGCAGACAGAAACCAAACGAACATGAATATAAGACAGCGCAACAAAGGAAAGAAGAGGAGAATGAAGAAGGTGAAGATGATAACAGGCCTGAGTACATTCCAAAAAGGAAGGCCAAAAATCCAATGAAGAAGATTGGATATGCGTGGTAAGCCCTGCCTGCAATGGACGATTGAATTTATTTGAGTATATAAATATTAAGAAGTTGATTATTCTGATACTATACTAAAATGTTTTCTCATAGGATGATTGGCCTGCCCACTGGAGTTATTGGCTTTATTCTGGCAAAGAGACAGGTGGACAAGAACCGACTGAAGCAGCTGAAAGTCAGACAGAGAATGAAAAAAGCCAATGAGGGAGATTACGACAGTGAGCGATATAAACTTGCCACCAGGGTGGAGTGAAAGCATCTGTTACAAATGACTATTGTTCTGAAAACTGCCTTCATTGAGCACTTATGATTGGGTTGCCATGGAAAATTATAAAACAAAGACTTTGAAAGATGGTTTGTATGATGATGATGATGATGATAGACCTTTGATCAGGAGTTGGAAACAAATTGTTGTGTTTGTAAGATAAAAATCTTTCTGTCTGAAAATGAGATTTTGATGTCATTGCAGAATGTTTGAACTTAGTATGGTTGAACATTAATATAATAAAAACTGACGTGCAACCAACTTTAAATATTCAAATCCATCAAATATGAGTTTTACTCAGTGTTTAATATGACCATTCCCAAAATAACAATGATACATTTTAAACTTAAGCAATTCTTCAACAATATGACAAAGGCACTTAAAAAAACAGCATAATTTGATATTTCATTTATGTTGTTAATACTATTTTTATTATTGTATTTACGGTGTATATTTGACACTAAACAAACAAAGAGGCACCACATAGTAGTATCAAATGAATCAAGTAAAGAAAATTTTCGAGCACTGATTCTGGTATTAATATGTAATAGATATACTTTTATATAAATATAGGGATGTCTGCGAGATACATATGTATTTAAAAGTTATAGATCAAATGATAGATTATGTACACAGCAGAAAAGCTATAACCGTGACTATACAGTAGAGGTTTACATAATACAGATCCACTTATCTATATAATTCTCCATCATTTTGAGTCCCCCATGTTTTCCTGTTAAATCTTGGAGGTTTTAACAGGAGGGTGATTGAATCAAATAGGCACCACGAGTGATGTCATACTACAATGAACACTGTGCATCTATACAATGCCAAATATAATGTTTCTTCTATAATGGCATATTTTGACTTGACACAAAATGATGGAACACATCACATACAAATCCCTCATTTGATGAGAATGTAAGCATACAGTTAGAATACTCAATGGACACTGTATTCATCCCTTAACAGCTAATAACAATTGGATCAGAATCATGTTCTAAGTTCAGTAGAGTTTAATTATTTGAGTACATGTTCCAGTCCATGACTGGACTGAGAAGACGTTGCATAGTGCATAAAAACAAAGCCATTGTGACAAAACAGGCCGGCCGACCAGCTTGAAGCTTCTATCTCTCTGCAAATCCGATGATTTGCAGGAGGAAGAGGAAGATCTGGATAATGTCAACATAAAGAGAGAGAGCAGCAAAAACATATTCCTCTGGTCCGATAGAGTGTTTCCTGTTGCCAATGAGCAGCTGGGTGTGATATGCCAGAAACTAGTAAAAAAAAAAACACAGATATACATAGTTGAATAAAAAGAGATGAAACAACATTGTGCTTGAATAGATAAATTCAAGGAATATGAGACAAATTGGAGCTTGTAATTGTGTTTGATTGATACACGTACCAGAGTAAATGCAATGGCCCCTATAGCTGCATACACCATGTGAAGCCATGGGATCTGAAATAGCATAAGGTTACTGTAAACACCTATGAATACAGTTCCCTCCCCTACTACTTTCTTGCCAGTCACCTTTTGCATGCAAACTGTGGGTTTAAGGCATTAAATGGAAAAAATGAAAATTCTGTCATCATTTACTCACCCTCAAGTTGTTCCAAACCTGTGTAAATGTCGTTATTCTGCTGAACACTAAGAATGATATTTAGAAGAATGTTTGTAACCCAACAGATCTGGGGCACTATAGACTTCCATAGTAGGGAATAAAACTACTATGGTAGTCAATAGTGCCCCAGAAGCCAGAACTATTTAGTTTCCCACATTCTTTAAAATATCTTCTTATGTATTCAAAAGAATAAAGACTTTTATACAGTTTTGGACACTCGAGGGTGAGTAAATGATGACAGAATTTTCATTTTTGGGTGAACTATCCCTTTGACATACTTTGAAATACTATAAACAAAGAAATAGTACTATACAGTACAAATGAAAGTGGCTTGATGTAAAAGTTCTGCTCACATATTTGAATGACAGCACGATAACTGTGATGATGCCGGTCACAAAAACCACGATTCCAAGCACGCTGAAAAGTCCAGCACATTTGGTAAAATCCACCTATTAGAAGGATGGAAAAGCATGATACGAGGTCTTGGGGTACAGGCTAAAGTCATGGTGCTGATATACATAAATGTGACTCTACCTTAGTCTGGAAGCAGAACACGGTCACAGCAATGCACACGACAGCAGTGATCCCCAGGGCCAGGAATACTGCTTTAGTACTATAGTAACTAGAATTTAAAAAATCATAAAATATAATGTAAATTACTTTTAAAATCTTAAGCTATTTCACTCCGCTTCCTTGTTACAACACAGAGTTAAGGTACACAGACACTATCTAAAACAGCTGCCTTACCTTGCTACTGTCCCAGTCATGTATGACAACGCCAATGTCTGAAAGAAGAAAAAAAATACAATAAGCATTTTCATTACACCTTTGGTCACAGTGACTCAGAATCTGACTCACAAAAATGGTCAACAGGATCAGGTTCCATGGGAAACGTCTCCTAAACAAATGGTATAGCAGAACAAATGTTAAAGCCAAATTGTTTACGTTAAATCACATGTTTGTGTTACGGCTCATTTCATGGCAGCTTTAGTTTTACCTTGGTTTTGGTTTAACTTTGATGTGTTACCTTCTAAATAGACTTGTGTAGTAATTCACATTAGTGAAAGCACATGGTACAAAATATCACCATCTGTTATTTTTACTAGAGCTGCTATGAAGCTGGTTCAGATAAAGGAAAAATCTCACCTGGGTCCCTGACAGCAAACCAACACCATATGTGTGATAAAGTAGACAGCACTGAAAAACATTTCACCAGTCAATTACACTGTTCCATACTTCCACTTCACGCTATTTTGTTGTTGTTGTTGTTGTTGTTATTCGGACTAACAGGACTACTACCACCACTGTTCAATATTGTCAAATGTGTATTTTACATAAATGCCTTGTTCTTACTATGAAGTCCAGTAAATTGCTGGGTTTCTTCTCACAAACCCTGCTACAGATTCCCTATATGAACAAAATAAAATAATCTGATTAGAGTCTACCTGCATAATTAAAAACGTTTTTCTGTGAAAACAAACAAGACTAAGTAATAACAGTCAGAACACAGAGACTTACACGAACGTGAAAATAGCCACGATTCCAAATGTGATGAGAAGCTGTACAGCGAGGATCAGGTAAACCTGTAAGACACATCCATTCGGAATCATACAACGGTCGGTACGTTTAAACTACATCCTTATAGACGGTTTCATCAGATGCTTGAGCTGGCCTGAAGTTAACTTCCGGCCTGTGTTTTGTTATAATATAACAATTTATTTTATATTTAATTTATATTGATATTACTTTATATTGACATTTTTATTGTGTATTAATTGTATTAAATGAAACCTCAACAGTTATTGATTCTTTGCTTATGTTGTTGCTGCTGAAACCGTCTATAGAACTAAACTTTATTCTGATGTAAGAGTTGTTCCTTACTTTCCGTATAAAAGTGTGTCGGACACGAGTACTGTCCCATCCTTCTGCTGTGGTAAATCCTTCATTGTCATCTGTAACAGTGTAACATCTTTTAGTCAAGACTAAAGGCATTCTGAACTGACATATTCATGAGTTTGACTGACTCTCATAACATACTGTACAGCTGAGGGAGACATCAAATATTCACATTAGGGTTGTCAAACGATTAATCGCGATTAATCACATCCAGAATAAAAGTTTGTGTTTACATAATATATATCTGTGTACTGTGCATAATAATTTTGTATTTATTAACACATACACATACATGCATATATTTAAGGGAAAATAATAATAATAATAATAATAATAAACATTTATATATAATTTCAACATAAATAAATACATGTAAATATTTCCTAAATATGTATTCATGTGTATGTGTTTGTATTTATATAGTAGTACATAGACATATATTCTGTAAACACAAACTTTTATTCTGGATGCGATTAATCGTTTGACAGCCCTAATTCACATATTTACTTTTTTCACTCTAGTTAGGAATATTCGTATAAAAGTGACTAAATAACTAAAGGGGTCATATGTCACGGCTAAAATGAATATTATCGTTTGTTTTAGAATGTGTATAAACTAGTGTTGTCACGATACTGGAATTTCTAACTTCGATTCAATACCTAAAAAAATAGCGATATTCGATACCATTTTCAATACCACGGGAAAAAACTGCCACAACAATAAGGCCCTACATTTTTTACATTTTATTTAAAGTTAAATTGAACAAGACTAAACAATGAGGTATATTTTTACATTATTTATTAATTGTTAATCTAATGTTCATTTTACTAATACATTTACTATTTAAAATCAAAGTTGTATTTGTCAGTATTAATGGACCAGAGCTTACATAAATAGTTGTATTTTTTAACTAACATTTAAAAGAGATTAAAAAATACTTCAACATATGTATTGCTTATTCATTGTTCATTAATGTTAGTTAATAGCCTACATTTATATGATTACATTTTTTTTATTTGTCTTTTATTCACATATAATCATTGATCAGCGCACATATAGACAGAAACGCAAACTTTAAATGCAAAAACTGTTGCAGAGACTCCGCACTGGCCATCTTTCTAACATTAACAACGTTTAACCAGAGCGAATTAGACGAGTGGATGAAATCATTCATCAGCGCACATACATAGAGCGCTATGGTAAACACGGAAGTGCGCCAAGCACCAGATGTGTTACTGGCCATCTTTTCTAATACTAACACTATTTAACTGCCACAAACGAGTCAAGTCTGTGAAAGGAGGCGGGGCTCTGTTGTCACTGTGTTCACGTGCAGTGTGTGTCAACTCAATGTCGGAAAAGAGAGAGAGAACGGGAATGCGCAGCTGGTATCGATACGTGGGACATGCGTATTGGAACCGTTTCAGATTTTTCAGAATCGATACGTATCGAAATATCAATATTTTTGACAACACTAGTATAAACTATTTAAAAACACGTATTCGCGCCATATGACCCCTTTAACTAAAACTTATGGCGATATTAAATGTGGCGGGTTAGGGTTTGATTCCAGTGTATGATTCCAGTTTGTATTTACTAGAATCAGTAGTTATCATACCTGAATCGTTGGAAACAACAGGGATTGGCATGGGAGGAATAAATGGCGGGGGGAATCCTCCAGGTTGTCCTGGGTAAGCATTATTGGGCTGCGGGGGGTATCCTCCAGGTTGTCCTGGGTAAGCATTATTGGGCTGCGGGGGGTATCCTCCAGGTTGTCCTGGGTATGTGTTGGGCTGCGGATAAGGCGGTGGTCCCCCATATGAGCCGAAGCCATACGGAGAGGCAGAAGGAGGGTAACCACTCCGAGGATCAGGGTTGGAGAGCAGCCGGGATTCATCATAACCCGGAGGAAAATCAGACCTGGACATGCTGCTTCAATAAATCCTGGCAGAGAAGACAAAGACATTCGGATCATTTGTGCAACTACTGTACATAGGGCTGTCACGATTATTAAATAATCGTCTCATCGCGATTGTTTGACCTCATCGCGATGGTTTCAGATCATCGCAATTGCACATCTCTATAGAAAACACTAGGGGGAGCTGTAGTGCATATGCATATTGCATAATTTAGTGTATATATTGTTACTAAAGCATGGTAATACTTGTAAAATGTACCACCACAACACAATCACTTAAAAAAAACTAAAACATATACAAATTACCTGCAGTACAATTTAATATTATTTAAGCAAATCTCAGTGTGAAAACCAGTCTATCAAAATTTCATTAACACACAAGTACAATTTTATTGTAGTCTTGCAAGTCAGAAAAAAACAGACTAGAAGCTTTTCTATGACTGATAGCATTTTAATGGTGGCTTCAATTCACTCCTGATCAATTTACTTAATTTACAAGTATTTGGTGGTTGTATTATTGACAGGTAAAAGCCTATACCTTATATGATGACCCAATTTTTTCCAATGTATTTCCAAGAAAAACAATAAGAACAATATGGTCATTTCAATCGCTGAATCAAAAATGTATGAGAATTAAATGTCAAAGCTCAAAAACAGACAATTAATCGTCAAAGCCCTAAAACAGACAATTAATCGTCATAATCGCAATGATTTATTAGACAATTAATCGTCAATCAAATTTCATAATCGTGACAGCCCTAACTGTACATACCCAAGTTAAGGTTTGCACCACAACAAAAATGTACTTTACAATATGTTTTTCTTTCTGCTACTTTACATAAGTAAGTGCTATTGTACATAAGTTAAAAAATTGTTTGGCTGATCTGCAAGATACCAGTTCCAAACAACAGCAAACTCTTCTATTCAGTCCAAAATAATACGGTAATGACCCTAAAATCCAAGCTAAAGTGTCTTTTCAAACACATTCTAATGCTTCGCCTGGAATTACACTTTGATCCATTCTGTCAATTACGGAGTACTATAACCAGGCCTGGAAGAAATCTGCAGACTGTTCTCATGTTTACTGCGCTGATGGTTTGCCTAATGGATTTCAACGTCAGAACTGGGAGTGCTACAATTTTTTCTGACAGATCAAAGCATAATTTTATAAAAGCAAGGGAGTGTAAATAACTTAAAGAATGACATGTGTTTATTTCTGAAGAGTTCTGTGAGCTCTGATTCTGTGTGGGCCCAACCGTAACTTTTAAGCAAAACATTTTATAATGTTTATAATATTTACACTATTTGACAACACATGAAAAGATAGTCTTTTACTGCCTCTGGTATACTCCCCCTCTTCCTGATTCATGTCAAACATCTTTCCCCCCCAAAACTTCAGCATTATTAATAGAAACCCACTATGCAGGGTTTGACCGGTTCAGGATGTAAACAAGTGACGAGTTGACAGAAAACGGCACACTTCCTGTCTTTTTTTGATGCATGGGCGGGCTTTTCTTTCGCCTTGCCGTGGGTGTGCTTTTCCGGGAGAGTTGCTCAATAGAGGGTATGGACGTGTCGTCACTTTAGCACGTGAACACCACGTGAGCACGCCGGAGCGCATCCCCGTGGGTGGCAAAACACTCAGCAAAATGACTGCTGTGCTTACAATATCAGGACAATACAATAATTTTGTGAATTAATCCCGGTTTCTTTGTTTCTCCTATTCTCCTCAGCCATTTTGCTGGGTGTGTCCTGACATGTTGTTCACGTGGGAAAGTGATGTCAATGCATACCCTTTCTATAAGGGACTAAGATAAAGTTGTTACGTAACGGTTTTTCATGTTCAAAAAAAAAAACTTTCCGAAAACCTATACTAACCTTGGGGGAGTGTATCGAGCATAGAGTTGACCAAGTTGACCATGTTAAGCCAGCATTTTTAACATTGTAAAGAAGTCAGAATGCATGAAACAGCGTTACATCACCCCTTTAACATTTGGTGGTTTAAATAATGGGATTTTTTATCTTTTAAGCATGGTTTTTCATAGTCAGGTAAGTGTTGCTTTCAGAATTGTCACTTCCGTTACAGTCAATATTCCACAAAAATGGGCACATGAAAATATAACAACTATTTTATGTTCTATGAACCATCTCGTCTTCATTTGTTGGATATTTTTGCTTCTGGTTTGTGCATTTTAATTAACATAAATTCTGATATTTTTCTGACTTTATCAACAGGGATTTAGTAAAAAATAAACAGATAGTTCAATATATTGGTAACAAATCAGAGGTGGGTAGAGTAGCCAAAATCTTTACTCAAGTAAAAGTACAAGTAACTAGAGAAATTGTTACTTAAGTAAAAGTAAAAGTCACTATTTTAAAAATTACTTGAGTAAAAGTAAAAAAGTATGCAATGAAAAAACTACTCAAGTAGCTAGTTACTTAGTTACTTTGTATCTGATTATATAGGCCTACTACATAAAATTAATATTAACGCCAATATTTTAATATTACATTTTAATCAATATTTTAATTATCATAAGCAGATATCTTTGCAATATACTAGAGAGACGCTAAAGAATAGACAAACAGCAGAAGAGACAAGCATTTCTGTAAATTTCATCTAGTCCTGATGTCAATGTAGTTTACACAACTTATTTAGAATAATAGACCATGTCAAACTAAAGCATGAACTAAACTCAGGCTTTAAGATGATCTAGAACATCTGCAGTGCTCTCTTAAATGAAATACACATTTTTGAACAAAGCTCATGTTTTCTCGTGTTGTGTCACGTGTGTGTTGTGAAACGCTCTTACTTGTAAACGTAAACAGTGAACCACACGCCCATCAACAAGTTTTCTTCCTTCTGTTCTTCAAATGTATATTTCTGCAGGCCCACGTCTCTGTGTCTGACAGGTAACGCGCATGTTGCTGGTGTCTGACGAACAGGTCGCGCGGGTGCGCGCATATGGCGGGCATTTATCATTGCTGGCAAACAATATGACACATTTGCAGTTTTGATTGTATAGATATAGATTAATATCCACTTCATCCAACGCTCTTTGTGTTCTGCGTGTTCTTAAATTTCGCGCTACGAGGAGTGAGTAATCCTGCTTCAGATGATTCAGATCGTGCTGCGAACTGAACAAATCATTTGAACTGATTCATTAGCCTATTCAAATGGTTTTGCCCATTGTTCAATTAATGCTTTCAAAAGAATCGACTCAAAAGAATCGATCACTCGGGAATGCCCGTAAAAAGAGACGACAACCTTGAAATAAACAACGCGTTTTAACAAGCATTATTTTAAAATGAAGGAACAAGGAACGTCACGCAATGTAAGTTATGTAACGAAGTAAAAGTACAGATTTTCTATTAGAAATTTACTCAAGTAAGAGTAAAAGTACACACTTTAATTTTACTTAAAAAGTACATATTTTCCAAAATGTTACTCAAGTAAATGTAACGAAGTAAATGTAGCGCGTTACTACCCACCTCTGTAACAAATACATTCTCAGAGAGTTGTGTGTCACATGCATAACGCAAAATGTCACATGTGTAAATCCGAAATTGCCCAAATGTATAACAAATATCACAATTTGTTAATCCTTCGGAAATTAATCTGTTATTTGAATTTCAGCTTTTATATTTTGTTCAAACATTGTGATACTAATGTGATCGTGAACCCAGTATCATGCAGTGAGTGTATCCATACACCCCTAGTAATAATAAATGATGTGTAGTACAACATCCCTTCTGTTAAAGAAATAATTCATCTTCAAAATGAAAATTCTGCCATCATTTACTCTCTCACTCACTCTGCGGTCATTTGATTTTCTTTCTTCTGCAGAACACAAAGGAAGCCATTTTGAAAGATGTTGGTAACCAAAAAAAAAACGTTGGTCCCCATTGACTTCTATTGTATGGACACAAAACCAATGCAAGTCAATGGGGACCAACGGTTTTCTTTTACCAACATTTTTCAGAATACCTTCTTTTGCGTTCTGCAGATGAAAGAAAGTCATACAGGTTTGAAATGACAAGAGGGCAAGTAAATAATGGCTGAATTTTCATTTGAAGGTAAACCTTTCCTTTAAAGAGAAGGTATAAATCTGATTGGAAATATCTGTCCCTAGGGTATTGCCACTACACTGACTTGCCTTACCAAGACTTTGCGACAAACATATAATGGCTCTCACTTTCACCACTCTCAAATAGTAAGCACTGCAAAAATCTCCAACCACATGTAGTCTTCCTGGCAACAGTCACGCAGAGGCGAGTGAGTAATGTGAATACACCCAGTATTTCCTCATCGACCAAGTTTTCCTACGTTTATTTTAAGAGATTTTGACAATTTTTTAACAAGTTACCCACATTTTTGTAGCAACGAATCAGTACTTCCTGTTGTCAAACAGACACAAAACACACTCGCACACAGACACACTGTAAGGTCAGCATGAACATACGACTCATAACCACTGGTAACCCGGGTAAACGTGCCCTAACCTTTTAAGAAAGTATCTTGGATAAAGGTGTTTTTCTAGATGACGTAAGAGTGACGAATTCACAGAGCAACTAAACTGAGTCATAGACTATTGTTATATAAACAAACAATACTGCAGGTCATGTGACAAAAAGTTTGAAACATGTTCACTTCGTATTTGCAAAGCAATGCAGAAAAACAACATATTGAAGAGTTTCCTTCTTTAGCTGTCCCTCCTTGTTCTTGTTAGTATGTGGATGGATTATGACTAGAAGTCAATCGTCTCTTCACATACTAACAAAAACATGTGCAGAGAATCAACTGTGTAATGCAAGCCAAAATGGAAAAGAATGTCTCAATTCCTATTTCGGTTTCAAACGGCCAACATGAGTCAACACGCCTGCTGCACACGGTTATATCATTATGTACTTTGCTAAGCAACCTTACAACAAATTACACTTTTTCCCCACTTTCCTCACTGGTGCACCTGATGCATAAGAAACGTGGCCAAAATGTTACGCAATGAACCATGTTCTACAAATGTTGTGCAGAGTTTAGGCTAAAACCTTTACCACTGAGCCTTTGATCAGACACAGCGAATAAACAAAGTTTAATATTAAACTTATAATACGAATTGTCTGGCTAGACAATCTTTTTTGCCCTCACAACCAAGTGCCTTGACTAGCCACAAACTTGATTAGTTTTTGGGCCACGGCCACAAACTCAATTCCAACTCCCATACTTCTACATTACAATGCATTTTTTTTAAATATAAATGTTATTTCTTGACTTAAGTTGAAAGTTTATAGAATAAAGACGTCATGCTATGCTAAACATACTGACATATTTCCTACGTTTTGTCGTCACTCCCCTTACAAAATAATGTCTTCTAAAACAGCTTTTTTAACATTAAATTGTATTTATTTTACGACGTTACTAACCAACCAAGTTACAGCTGTTTACCCTAGTAGTAAAAATGTTGTACTGTTTGAACATTTTGGCTTTACAAGTGTTTAAATGAGAACTGTCATTCCCATGGTCACGTAGAAATGGTGTGCTATGCCATACGAGAGCAAAGTAACAGTTATGTTAAAATATAACAAAAGTGCTCTTACC
Organism: Triplophysa rosa; assembly: GCF_024868665.1. NCBI lineage: Eukaryota > Metazoa > Chordata > Actinopteri > Cypriniformes > Nemacheilidae > Triplophysa > Triplophysa rosa. The sequence goes on along the minus strand of NC_079896.1, from coordinate 21,511,614 downwards.
ACGCGGTGTCTAAAATCCAGAAACTTGTATGACGATGTCGGATCTTGAAGAAAGAAACGTTCGAAATTAATAACCTTTTTGTTTAAATAAAAACACGAGTGTCAACACCCTGTTCCACCTTCTGTTCTTCAAATGCCTGCCCAACTAATGTAAGCTAGCAGTCAAGCGATGACGTCGATATGCTTGTCCACATTAACCAGCAGGTGGAGTTAAAAAAGCCAAAATTAAAAGAACATGACTGCGTTAATCAAGTATCTGAAATTAAAAATATTCCTACCAACTTGCTCTCGTTGTGAATCGCTTCCCTAGAAATGTAACAAGCCTGTAAGGATGTGGTGAACTAGACCCACCCAAGCTACATATTTGTGTTCCTAGAACAAGCGGGGAGTGTGTGTGGTCGCTTTCGTTTTCTTCCACTAGGTGGCGGAAGAATTGCAGTCTTTTTACTTGGCCCTCCCAGAAAGATAGTTCCTTCATTACGGCTGCAAATACTATACAAATAATGAAAGAGAATCTTCTCTCTGTTAAAAAATACAGATTCTAATAGTTTAAATGTTATAAATACGAACCATCTGTTCACCTATAAAATTATTTTAAAATCCTTTTCAAATATATACAAATATACCTTTCCAAATCGTTTACTAATGATACCGTATTAATGTAACGATCATGATTTTATTTTGTTTTGACGTGTTTGAGAGGAATTAAAATATGCGTTATAAGCACTGGTTACAAGCCACGCATAAGACAAGACTCTTTACGGTGAGTGTTACTTCTGGCCAATCGTTGTTGTCCCTTTTAGTTTCGTCATCTTCAACACGCCCACGGTAATGGCGCTTCCAGACTGGACTGTGTGTTTGCTTTGCGTTGCTTCAGTGTGTGGAGGTGTATACATTTGTCGTATTATTAAATGTGCCAGAAAAACTCCATGGAAAAATACTCGAATCGCTAAACTAATGGCTCGCACAGAGAAACCACTGTTCTGGATAGCGTAAGTTGCTAATTTTTCGCACCCTTTATTGTTTTTATTACATTCATTCATTCATTCATGTTTTTATGCGGTTCAAACGAAAAGTTTAACATTTGAATTGAAATGTCAACGTATTACTCCTTTACATTTTGTACCTGCAACTGATTCACATGTTTTAAATTATTAATGATGAAAAATACATCCCAGTTATCACTTACATGTACATAACTTGCTCAGTAACTGTGATTTCACTAGTAAGATCCTTTATAATGTTTGATATCTAACCAGGGAACTTGTTATAAAAATTCTGCTTACATTTAAGTTATTACTCTAAGTGTTACTATAATAAATTCATAGTCAACTTTTATTTTGATTAGGGTTTGCTTTTAAAATGCACACAGGTACTCTCTTTATACACGGACCAAACTCGGGTATATGTTCCATAAGAGGCAGATAAGGAAAGCAAGAGAGCGATACCCCTCCGGCCACTCCAAAACTCAACCCACTACGATAAACGGTGATCAGAAATACATATTCTATCATACATTTCACCATTGATTTCCTGTACCTAATGTAGTTTCTTGTATTCGACAGGCATCAAAATAATACCAGTACCCATCCTATTAGACAACTACAGCTATGTGGTCATTGACACGGCATCGAATCTGGCAGTTGTGGTGGACCCTGCCGACCCCCAGCCTGTTCAGGTTTGGTTTAAAGCAACCTTGCTGTGGTTTCAGAAATGGTTTAGCTGGATTCCGTGTCTCGCAAAGTCAAATTGCCAAGCCACAAGTGGTTTAGTGGAAATGCTTCCCTTTCCTCACTGGTTTACTAGACCGCCAAAGCTGGAGTCATTTTCGTTTGGTTGTTTTCATTGGAAATCAGTCATAATAATAAAAAAGATCTCCAATCCAGTGTCTTTATGGCTCGAAAGTAGAGTTTAGTCATTGTGAAGTGTGTTGACATGTTTTTTATGAATGGATGAGTAATATTGTGGTCAGTCAGGGTTAGGTTTTAGGGAGGTTTTATCAATCAAAATATCAAGTCACACAAAGCGATGCATTATTTGACATGATCTGACAAACGTCTTATATTATATGACATTTAACCACAGCTGTAGCATTATGGTGTGATCTTACACCCACGCAGGCATGCCTAGAAGAAGAGGGAGTGACGTTGCAAGCTGTTCTCTGCACACACAAACACTGGTGAGGAAAAAAATCTGAAAATATTGCCATTTATCAGTTTTGTGAATGCAGGAATGGATTGGCTAAATGAGGTGTTTACTTGTTGTCTAAACAAGCAAATTGAATCAGAATGTATTTTGTATATTTATTTTTCCATAATAAGGGACCACAGTGGAGGGAACAGGGCTTTGAAGAGACGCTACAGTTCCTGCCGAGTGTATGGGAATGCTATGGACAACATTCCAGGACTTACACAGTCAGTGCCTCTTAATATCTTATATCTATATGTTATATGTTTTGAATTCTAATAATGAAGTATAATCATTTTACAGAACGCTTGAAAGCATGCTTAATATGCAGCAGATCATTTAGATGTATGTTTTTCTGGATTATTCAGTCCCCTCTCAGACAAAGACGCAATAGGTTTCGGCACTCAGCTCCAGTTCAGGGCCTTTTTCACTCCTGGGCACACAGTGGGTCACATGATCTACCTGCTTGATGGCCGGGCGATCGGTGGCCCCAGCAGCCTATTTTCAGGGGACCTGGTGTTCCTCTCCGGGTGTGGTGAGTGTTTGCATTATTTGTAAGCGGCACTTATCTTTAAAGTAGTGCAGATTTATCCTTCTGTTTAAATGATTTGTAGTGTTATTGTAACCTGCTAAAAACATTTGACATTTTGTGTACGTCTGCGCACAGCAAAGTGTATCAAACAGGAATGTAGCATTCTTGAATCCCGCTAGTTCTATTCTAAGCTCTGACTCATTTCCATTGCCTTGTAGGGAGAATGTTTGAGGGTAATGCCTTAACAATGTTGTCATCTCTGGACACAGTGGGATCACTAAACGATAACACTCTGCTTTGGCCTGGTAAGAAAACGCAGTCCACACTTTTAGTACAAGGGTGTGAATTCTGAAAAGACTGTGTTTGTTAATGCACGTCTTTTTTTATGTAGGACACGAGTATGCAGAAGCTAATTTGTTGTTTGCTGCTGAGGTGGAGCCCTATAATGTTGTGCGGGAGCAGAAGTTACAGTGGGTGCTGCAACAGAGGGGTCAGAGATTTTGCACGGTAAGAAGGCCAAGCCCGCTGTGAAAGAAAATAGACAGCAGGTGCATCCGTTGTGATATTTTTACAAGCCAATCTCGATTTAGAGTTTAAAAAAGTGACCTGTCCTACTGAAAATATATATCCTGCTTGACAAAGTCTTATGTCTGTTTAAACTCTTGTGCTCTTGATGCCCCGTAAACGGTTCGGTTTTCCCATCTCTTCATGCAGTGTCCATCCACTCTGGCAGAGGAGAAACAGTACAATCCTTTCCTACGAAGCCACGCCCAGGATCTCCACCGGGCTCTGGGCCTGCAGCAGAAGCAAGATGAAGACTGGACGTCATACCGCGCCCGTGTTTTTGAGGAGTTGCGCAGACGCAAGGACATTTATAAGGGCCGATAAAACTTTTGATCTACTGATATTTGAAAGGAGTAACCACTGTAACAATTCCAAGCTAAACATGTTGTAATCACTATGTTTAAGTGCATTAGATCACTTTAAATTAAAAACACCAATGTGAAATGTATAGCAAGAGTGCATAGTAAGGAAGACTTAGGCATTATTTTTTATACAAAAACATTTCTAAGGATTTGGTAGACTTGCCATTGTCTGAAGTTTTACATTTCTATTGTTAAGTAGTGTTATCTTGTTGATCCCCTAGGACAGCATACCAGTATTTTATTACCTATATTAAGTGTAGTAACCCTGTTTTTGAAGGATTCAATTCAGTTTGTATCACCATAGTTGAATAACTAATGCCATGATTAAACTTTGGTTACTCTAGTGAAACTAAATTTGCAGTTACCGTGGTTTTACAAAAGATTCATTTTTGTGGGGGATTGACCCTGTGTTGAAAATGTGCAGTGAATCCCACATTTGAACTACCAACTTTTGGAATACATATGGTATTGCAAGCACTGATGTATCATCGTTTTGTGATAATAAATCCATAAATCATTCATACTTGTCTGAAGTGCCTTAGAACACGCAGCATTATTTATTGTATTTTGAATTTATCTTCTCCATTAAATTTTCAGAGCTTTAAGCAAACAAAACAACAAACAGGCAAGTACCAAAACAATAACACTAGCATAAAGAAATCCTTCTAAGATGGTGGCACCGGCCCAGCATGCAATGCAGCATTTTTGTTAAATGACCTGATGCAAGAAGGGCAACTTTTCCTTTATATTGAACAATAGGTGGCTTTTAAGCATTAATCAATACAAAGGCTCTATATCACATTGTAACCAAACAAGTAATTTGATGTTTACGTTCCATCTTAAAACCATATTTTATACATACAGTAGTGGCCAAAAAATATTTTTAATCAAAATTTTGTAGCCATGAGAAGCTGCAGAATGATGTCATCACAATTCGTTATTTTGTATGTTTTGAAGTCTTATATCTTATAAATGCAAATTGTATCTTTGTTTTGAAGCATACTAGTTTATATACAACTTTAAAACTAACCTACTAAAAGCGACAAAACAATTTTGATTTCATGGGGGCCTTTAAAGGGATAGTTAACCCAAGAATGAAAAATCTTGTCATGAATACTCACTCTCTAGTTGCTCCCAATCTGTATAATGTTCTTGAACACAGAGAAAGATATTTGGGCAAATGCTTGCAACCCAACAGTTCTTGGACCCCATTGATAACCATAGTAGGAAAAATACACGGGTAGTCAAAAGTGCCCCAGAACTGTTTGCTGTCCTACATTCTTCAAAATAACTTATTAAAAACAAAAAAACAAAACAAAAAAAATATAAAGTACCTCATTTTTCCTACTACGGTAGTCAATGGCACCCAAAAACTGTTTGATTATAAACATTCTTCCAAATATCTTTCTCTGTGTTAATCAAAACAGAAATTTATACAGATTTGGAACAACTCGAAGGTGAGAAAATGATGACAGCATTTTTATTTTTGAGTGAGCTATCCCTTTAAGACTTTTTCGTGCACCGCGTCTAGTCGGTTTACGGCACATGACAGCATCGTTACCGTAGAAACCAAAGATGCTAATAAGTTAGGTGCATGCATAAACGAGAAATTCATAGAGCATAAACAAAACGGTTAAAAAGCTTTTATGCGGTTTCTGTCGTGTTAAGATCCATTGTGCCGTTTTTAAACTTGGGAACGTTTATTGACTGATTCCGTTGTTTTGCTGTTAAAAAGTGTTAGCAAGGTGTCTCCTGTTTATGTGACATCAGCTGACATACTGCGCTTAAAAATACAATATTATAGTCAACAGAAAAAGGTAACTAGTTCATACGACCTTAAAAGGCGAAATTCTATGCTTTGAAGATATCGTTTTTTCTGGACTTTCCGAGACACATGGGGGACAGCGAAACAACTCCGAGTGAAGCAGAAGAGCAGAAAGCTTCAGTTAATGCTATTGAGTTTATTAAAAACATCTGTAAGTAAATTTCATACATGAGTGATATTAAGCAAATTACTTTTCTAAATAAAACGATTTTAGTTTACCCGTGTCCGAGATGCTATTTTAGGGTCGGGACCATCTGTTAATGGCATCAAAGGGCGCTGCATTCAAAAAAGTGCATTGTGCTGTTATTTTCTTATATATGTGTCATTTGTTTTCTTTAATGATAGCGTATTATTGGCAGCCGCATGTATGTTCAGTGACATTTAGTGTCTTTTATAAAAACATCCTTTATTATCATCTTCTACAGTTAGTGAATTGTTTTACCCTGCTGAGGAACAACAATGCCAATTCTAAAAGCTTCACTATAAAAACCATTATGAACCATGAGCTGTTTAACATCATAACCATTGCAAAATTTCTTTATGTACTCTGTATATCTGGGGGTTTAATGGTGTGATGTATGCTATAGCTAGCCTACATTTGAAGAGTTTATTTCCAAAATGAGATAACTCAGTTTTTAAATGTTTTTTATTGTGCATTCCAATGAATAACTAATCAACTGCAGTTGGTTTGTTTTGATTTAAGCCATAATAACTCAAAAAATACAACTAACTAACACAATAAAGCACAATAAAAACATGATATAATAAAAACTTTTTGAAAAATAAAAAAAATCTCATTTTCGAAAACAAACTCTTCGTATAGTTCTTTTTTGAGCGGGACAAGCATGGGAAGGACAATATATGATTAGATTTGATTAGAATTAACTTGGCTACTCTCACTGTCAGCACCCAGGGATGTGGACAAATGTGTGTTTGCGGATTCACTGGTGACCGTGTCAGATTCGGGCAGAGAACTGGGAGATTTCTCTGTGAGTGTCAGTAGGGCGAGATACAATGAAGAGCTCTGCTTTCTCCTTCATGCCAGCAGTCACGGAGTAATTGATGAAGTCCCTTGCGGCACATCAATTGTGGGTGAGATGACCTCTCTTATTACCTTCCACTTTACTATTTATTTAATAAAGTAAGATGCACATGTTGTTGTTTTTCTGTTGAGTTATGCCTGTTCTCTTTTATTGTTGACAGCTTATATATCTGAAAGGCTTGAGATATTGGAAGAGAATCAACATGAATATGTAAAGGTATGTTTTTCTTGTCAAGAAAATGTACAATTCAGTATCCAAATGGGCATATTTAATATGCTTTTACCCTTATTTAAGTTTAACATATAATGTAATATCACAGTTTGTTAATTTTTCAGCTGGAACATCAGATGCTGGATCGGAAGGTACATATGGTTAGACAAGATGATCAGCTTGTGGTAAACAGGATGATATCAGAAAAGGAGGTAAGTATCATTCCAATCATTTTGAGTAATTCTGTGCAAAAGATTTAAAGCAGCCCTAACACACGCGGTTTCTGCCAATCTCATATTTATCTTGAGTACCTATAGAGTAGTATTGCATACTTTGTATCTTCGAAGAGTATTTAGTTTGATCAAATTTATAAAAGATAGATACAGCTGTATGATTTTTTCTGAAAGCATACGGCGCGTACAGGAGGGAGGGGTAGGCTGAACTTAAGCACGTGCGCACCCATTGCCAACAAAACACAGACATCAGTTTCACTCACCACATGCGGTTCATGTCTGGCATCTTTTAGCGCTGGGACGGCTCCATATATCAGTTTCAAAAGATCTCCAAATCCAGCGTTATATCCACCGTTTATATAACATTCATCACCCAAATGCAGTGAACAAACAAACAACTGAACTTCGAGAACGTATGCTCTCTCTCTCCTGCACACAAGTGAAAGTGACGTCTGCGCATGCTCCTTCTCCTGCTCTCCTTACTGCCGTGTGGGTGTGCCGAATGCTTTTCCGGGAGAATTGTCCAATAAGGGACAAAGAAAAATAGTTACGAAACAGTTTTATATGTTCGAAAAAAACTTTACGAAACCTGTACGATCGCAAGGAGTGTATCGAGCACAGAAATACTACATAATACGCCCAACTCGTTTTTTGACAAGTTGACCATGTTAAGCATGAGAAGACAGCACGTTTAACATTGTAAAGAAGTCAGAATGCATGACACACCGTTGCAGCACCCCTTTAATAGATTTTTTTTACAATTTAAAATAGAGATTGTGATCCACACCTGCTAAAACTGCCGATTAGTACATTGCTTTTTAACCATTAATGCATGATTTAAATGAATTGAAATAATATGAAATAACTGTATATAATTACAAATAAAAACTCTATTCTTATTTATACTTTGTCAATATATCTTGTTATGTTTGAAAGTTTGTGCCAATAATGCAATAACGCCTTTCTTTTAACTGAATCTATAGGGAGTGAAGACGCAAACCCACACATTTCCATTGAGCTCTTTAATAGGCGTTGTATCCGAAGCTTCCAACTTCCTGATCCTGCGCATACTTTCTCTGCAGAAAATTGTTCCAGAAAACATGACATTTCTATCATTTGATGCAGATTCGGTGATATCAAAGTCAACCTATGTAAGTCCTTTGAGCTTGCCTGTATTTCAAGAAAGTCCTGTATTTCGTTTCCCCAGCATATGAGTGTGTTTTTGTCATATTTGCCAGGCTTTGATGTCGTTTTAACAGTGATAAACTTTGTTTGGTTCAGAGAGCACTCGGGTGGAAGAAACAGAAGATTGGTGAAGAACTGGACAACACATTTGGAATAGAAAGAACTGTGTTTTCTGCAAAAGACACCTTTTCAACTTGGCATTGCTTCTTTCTGCCTGATGGGTAGGACACCCTTATCTTAAAGAAATACTGCAGGTTGCATTTTTAAGTACATGTCAGGCTCAATCTAACTTGTATTAAATTCAAAACATTCCTTAAATATCATGAAAAATTGGTGTAGTATTCTCTTTAGAATGTTGTACTATATCTGAATGAAACGGTTTCTGCAATGAGATTAAATAACAATAGTCGGTTTTGATTTCATGGTGACTCTGACATTTCCTAAAACATGAACTTTTCCTAAAAAATTTTTACACCCAGGCATCTAGTAAGCAGAGTACAGTTGGGTTCACCTGCAAAGATGAAGCTACAGCATTTGCCTCTCTTGCTAGATGGAGGTTTGAAGACTTTATCATTATGCAGTCTGCTCCTCTGTGATCATTAGATTTTTAGGATTTTTAATAGGCTACATTTAAAAATATGTAAGTAAATGAGATTTGCTTTTTCAGTGGACAAAGACCAGATTCCTGTTTTTGAGAAGAAGCCACTCATTTGGGAAGAAGACATGGAACTTTACTCAAAGTTTCTTGACAGAAAGGTGTGTGTGTCTATTCATAAAAACTGATCACATAAATATTTTACACATTTAAAATCACGTCAAAAAACATTGTGTTTTCACATCTACATGTTATACCTACAACATTTGTACACTATGCAATATATAGCTCTTCCTTTGGCTTTTATTTACGACACAGGAGGAACTCAAAGCAGATTACACCTCCCACATCAGACAGCACCCGGAACTAAAAGCTTTAATGGCTGATTTCCTGCAACTCCTGCTGTTGAGGAAACCATCAGATGTTTTCTCATTTGCTCGTGACTTCTTTGCACCCTTTGCTTCTCCAAGTCCTCCAGGAAGTCCTTGTATTAAAGAGTCACCAAACCCAACATTTCCAGAGATGCTGGATAACAAACCCTAACCACAACGTTTTATGTACCAGAGATCTTAATTAAAGTTGTTTCCCCCTGCAGCCTTTGCAGTAATGTTTTATTTAAGTAGTATTTGGTGCGCATGCATGTCGTTGCATTAGGATCTAATGATTAGATAATTAAATGCATTAGATGCGAGTTTTGGTCGGAAGACCAATACAAAAAGGTTTTAAGCGTTAACGTAATAAATTAACTTAAACTAACGCGTGCGCTGCTACCGAGAATTATGGGGAATGTAGTTTGGTTGCTCTAGCCTGTCAGATCAAGTATCGTCAGATAAACTGGTGAAAGATCTGGATAGCTTTATTTCTATTTTTATTAACAGTAATCTAAATGCGTACAATCTACAATATACTGTCAAATTCAAAATTACAATAGATTACAATTTGCTGAAAAATTATTTTGGTCGTTTGACACACCCTCCAACAAGGAAAGACATAAGGAAAGTCCCAAGTTTTCCAACTAACGTTAGTAGCCTACATAATACTACGCGATGGCTTTCACGTGTATTACACAATTTAATTCCTTGACTCAAATGTCATGTTTATGGGCATTCCCACGGTGACAAAACAACATGAGCACCAGTCACAATTGGCATGTCACTTCCTGCTTCGAACTGGAAATGCTGCTGTTTAGGCTGAAACCGAAAGTATTAGTAATCGAGTAGTAGATGCCGCGGCAGAATGTCTCCCCGGTCTTGCTTGATTTATTTACGTGAACTTTACGTATTTCTGCGTTGATTTCAGTTGGCTGTTGTACAGGTATAAAGGTAAGATGAGTTTTAGACATTTTAGTTGAATGTTGGCGGTACAAAAGTAACTTAGGTGTGATCGCAGTTGCATTGTAACGTTAGCTATCGATCTGATCAGTGTTTTAGGGTTCTTGCCTAGAATTTTTAAGCAGTGACAATAGTGTACACTCGTGTAGTGACAAGCGATGTTTAATTTAATTTAAACTTTGTTGTATTCTTATCTAAGTATTTATATACCGTTTTAAAGACCTCATGGGAAGTTAGCCTAAACGAAACGAAACGTCATATATTGATGCTGGGGGAAAAACAAAGTTCATGGTATGTAATATGTCTGTACTTGTTAATTATAATAGACAATGCTGGGTTCACAAAAAAATTTAAAATCACAATTCCAAGTACAGATTAAAGTTTAAAATATTAACAACTGAACCGAATTTGTAAGACCATAAAAAAGGGAATCAAGCTGAGGCCTAAAAACAAAACATTAAAACATATTAGGCTTGTTCGAGTTGACCCACTAGCCTGCCACCGACTGGCGAGATCAGCCGGTGTTGTGTAATATTCAGTTCCCGTGAAAAACTCTTCCAATGGGCGGGGTTAGTGTTAATATTCATTGATCGTTCCGCGGTGGGCGTGGCCTTTGAGCGCAAGCGACTGGAATGGAGTGTGTTGTTATGGCGCTCTCTTCCCTAGTTTGGTGAATTATTTCGTTAAGGTAATAAAGCGAATGGTCATATGCCCCGTTTAGATGTACAACTGTTTCTTTTATTCACATAATGTGGTTAAAATGCTTAGTTTGCATGTGGATTTATAAAAACGCTTTCTCATGGCCATATGGCAATGTTTTTACTGTGTAGCTTACGGGGATGACACTAAACGATAGGCCTACTAAATTGAATGAACACATTTCTCTTGTTTTTGGCATTTATTTTCAAGCTAAACTGGGTCCTAGTTGCTGTGGATTTTTTCTTTTCATAACTTTCATTGACTGCAATTACTCTCAAATGTGGTTCCATGTATGTGAATATTCACACTAACCCCGCCCACCGGAACAGTTTTTCACGGGAACTGAATATTACACAACACCGGCTGCAGTCTGGGGAAGAGTAAAAAGACGGCCGTCAGGTCCAATGTTATCTTACGTTTACAAATGTATTGTTATACATAATATTGAAATGCATCCCTTGTAATATTTTCAATATAAATGTTTGTAATAATAAAAATATATTATTCGACTTTAATAATGGAGCAATTCCAAGGACCTGCACTTCTGGTACCGCACTTCTAGGGCCCTATTTTTTTGGGACAGCGCCATCTACCGAATCGGATTACGGAGAACCGCGGACCCTAGTTTTTGAGGACCGAAAAAAGTGCACAAGACCGTATTTCCACCCAATTCTAACTACTTATAGTTTTTTAAAAAGGTTTATTACATCGAAATACTACTTTATTTCTTACAATTAAACCTTATTGCTAACAGCTTAATGTTGAGTAATTATTGTGTCTAACTAGCATAATATAACAACATATCAAGTAGGGCTGTGTATTGGCAAGTGCCTCCCGATACGATACATATCACGATAGATGGGTCACGATACAATATATTGCTATGTCTTTCGATACGATACACATTTGCGATATATTGCAATACTTTCAATAGAAAATGTCAAAAGTAGAGCTAGAAATACAACATGCTGTGCACCACCGGGGGTTTTCCTGTAAGGATAAGTGTAAAAACATCCCTTACCTCTGCAGAGTGGCGATGATGTGCGATGCATGGACCTTTAGATCAGAGGTTTGGGTTCTCAAACTGTGGATTGCGCCCCTCAAGTGGGTTGCACAGGGGAATAAGGCGGCTCACGCAAGTCACTTGGCTGTTGTGGTGCATTACACAGGGCTTGACATTAAGCATTGTCATGTGGTTGTCCTTCGGACAAGTAAATTTGACATTCACTTGTCCGAGTACAAAAATTACTTGTCCAAAGATAAAAAAAATGATATTTCATTTGAATTATAATATAATATAATTGTTTCGGATTTAGATTGGTCAAGTTTGCTTCTAAGCATATTAACTAGTGTGCGCTTTGGCTGCCTGAATTTGGTTATAGGCCTACTCTCCGTGACTGCTATAAAACAAAGGCAAGCAGTAATTATTATTAGTGTTAAGGCTGTAAATTAACTTTTTTTGCACATAGCACTGGTGCTAGAGAGGTTTAAAGTTTGGTAGCACAGGCAGAAATGTGCAAGTGTAGTTCATCATGAATAGGCAGATAACTGACAAAAGACATTAATGTTACATACAGATGGATAAATTAGGGCCATATCATTTTTAGATTACCTAAATTTGTTTTAATATTTCTAAGTTCTGTGTTTTTCCTTTTTTACTATACAATAGTGGTATATTTGTCCACATAAATTACTGTAGGTTACTACAGTACTTTTACTATAGTAAACTGCAGTAAAATTCCTACTATATTGTTTTTGAACTTTACTATAGTATACAGTGTTTATCAATTTACTACAAGGGCACTTCAATTTTCAATAGTACACTACAGTATTTTTTGTCTGAGTGCTCAATTTAACGGGACTTTTATTTTGACGGGTCTGTGGGAAGAAGCTTGTTTGCAGATAGCTTCACTCAAACACTAAAACGCTCGTAAAATAAACTATCAGAGCAACTCTGGAGATGAAGTTCATGTGTTCATATCCTCATACAGTGCAGCACAGATAAATCCTCGACCATCACTCGTGTTGTATGTTAAACTGTGCACATAATTCACTCAGACACCAGAACAGCCAGATGACATTTAAATAACAGGATTCCGTGTCCGCGTGGACTCTGTGCGGTGCGCCATTGATTATTGTCACACACAAACGAGCACAACCACGACAAACACGCAGCTCTGCTAATGCATATATTCTTATTATTCTACATATACTGTATGTCGCACTGTTCATTTTTCAAGTTACTTGTCCGGTCGGGCAAGTAAAATTCTCTCTCACTTGCCCATACAAAACATTTACTTGTCCCGGACAAGCGTTAATGTCGAGCCCTGATTACAGTTAAAACACTGAACATGGGCAGTATAAAACCCCTGCTTCATCCGTGCTGTAAATGCGCTGGTGTCACATCCGTGAAAGCACAATAAATGTCCTTGTTACTTTTCTTAATAAACTTTCTGTCTAATGCACTGCAGTAGCCAAGTGACTTGTGTCATGACTTGCGAAGCCTACAAACAGCATTAATTTATATAACTCATTACTCCATGACTTATTTTGAAAACCAGAGCACACCCACACATCAGCTCTGAGAGCTCGAAGCGGTCTTATATTTTTCGCCATGCTCGCTTCCACTTACTTTTGGCCGTATGTATGTATATGACATGATTTTAAAAAATATCGTTAGTAGAGGTATCACTATCGATACACTATTGAAAAAAAAATATTGCGATAGTTACATGTATCGATATTTTTGCACAGCCCTAATATCAAGTAAAATAAACAATAAATCATGGTATAGCCTTTTCAGTCACTAGATTAACCACATTTCAAGTACAGAGTTAAGACACAGGATGACTCAGGGTAGATTGTGTATATTTTATAAAATAACAAATTAACAGTTGAACACACAAAAAAATGTTTAAATGAACCACATTCATGCACCACTTCATTAATGACCAACTTCATTAAATTCACCAACTTGATTGATGACGTTTTCATTGACTCAAAGAGAGAGAAGTGAATGAAATAATGGATTTCACATTTCCTTATGACAACCATTAATTCAGTTTCACTTATACTATTGTTACTTGTTATTTTTACATACATACATGAAAATTTTTTTTCTTATGATCTGACAAAGTTTTTGCGTTCAGTCATATCTCATTCTCCTTATAATCTTTATTCCTTTAACGTATCTTCTTATTTTTTTTTTAGCTCAACATGAATACTCTGAAGCTTCTTGAGATTGATGAGGACCTGACAAGTAAGGAAGTGGCCGAGCTTAAGTTTCTGTGCACGGACACGGATCTGCTTCAGAAAAAGCGTCTGGAGAGAGTAAGTGATGCCAAAGATCTCTTTTCACGACTGGATGAGCAGGGACTGCTCGAGGATGGTCTGCTCATCCCTGAGCTTCTCATCACAATTGGGCGCTTTGACCTGCTTGTCATCCTGAATACGTCTAGAGAGGAGGTGGAGAGGCATCTGCTAACACGTGACACAAGCAAGGGGGTCTCACCATACAGGTATGAAGAATGTGAACTCTAGGTTGTTTAGCAATCTTTCAAAGCAGTTCTCTTATTATGTAACAGATTTTGAAGTAGATCTTTATTTACTACACATACAGAAGTAAATTCTCAAGGGCTGTATCGTCTGTTAAATAGTTAATTTGGGAAATGCTACAGTTTTTTTATAGTTAATTCTTGATCTTACATTTTTGTCTCTCTGTTCATCACAGAAAGATGCTTTATAAATTGTCTGAAGGCATGACTGAAGAAAACCTTAGTGCAGTGAAGTTCCTTCTCTCTGAGGAGATTCCCAAATCAAAACTTGCAACATCTTCTGTAAGTTGTGTAAAAATGTAAAATAATACATGACCTATTGAATATTGGATTTAGCCTTTCTGAATTCAGCTGTAATGCTGATAATATAATTTGTAAATAAAAGGTGTTTTATAAGTAATTGTAACTCTATGTGGCTTTTATTATACAGTCATTACTAGACATTTTGATTGAGATGGAAAAGCAGCAGATGCTTGGAGAAGACAAACTAGATAAGCTGCAAAGAATTCTAGAAAAGTGTGACAAACAACTGGCCAGCATGATACAAGATTTCAAGTATATGCACATAAGACAAGGTACAAATAAAAATCAAATTGTTTTCCGTTTTCAATGATTATGTAAATCTTAATGTGTTTGAGATGTTTCTTAAATTATATAAAACATATGCATATGTTTTTGTCCAGTAGGGGGCAGACCTCCTCTACAGGAAGTTTCTAACCGTCAGCCCTCCAGACCCCACCATCCTGAAGTAAGTATTGCTAATGTAAGAGGGAAGTGTGACAGTGGTCATTAATGTTACAGTAAAATTCAGATGTGTGTGTTTTTAATACATTAAGCAACTTTTTAATTTAGGTCAGATTTGTTTAATCAGGTCGCCAAAACTGATGATGCACTGCCAGGCCTGTACAGCAACCATCTTTAGTTCAGGAACATATGTTTTTAGGTTCAAACAGGTCCAGAAGAGCACATTTTTCATATGTATGAGGGATCAGTATGTGCTTTAATGCCTTTTATTTGATTTTAACACAGCCTATAGAGAAAGAGGTACCTGCATGTAAGTTATACATTCTTGTTTTTACAGAAATAAGTACTCAGAAAAGTAACCAGAAAACAGCACTCTGACATTATGTGCATGTCTTTTTTTGCTTTTAGCAAGGAGGGACTCTTCTGGGAATCTTGTTACTGATTCACAGCCTCTAGAAAAAGTTGAAGATGTAAAGACAGATTACATTTAATTTGTTATATGTGTGTGTGCGTGTGTGTGTGTGTATGTATAGGATATTTCTTGTATAGAACTCTTTGCCGGATTGAGGCATAGGGCTCAAATTTTGAAACTATTCTTTTGTTTTGCATTCATATAGAATGAATACTATACCATTAGCCATCAGCCTGTAGGATACTGTCTCATCGTCAATAACTACAACTTCGAAATGTGCAAAAAGTTGCGCAACCGGAGAGGCACAGAAAAGGACAAAGGTATTTTATACAATTCTGTTACTTTACTGAAGACAACTGTATTTCTTACAGAACTAAACTTAAAAAAATATGTATTTTTGTTTTAGAGGACCTTAAAAGAGTGTTTGAGAAAATGCATTTTGAGGTCGAGGTGCACGACGATTTGAATGCTTTAGACATGCTCGATGTGGTGAAGGAGTTTGCCAAGAGGGATCACACTCAAATGGACGCTTTCGCCTGCTGTGTCCTCTCCCACGGAGAGAAAGGTGCCGTGTTGGGCGTAGATGGCCAACCGCTTGAGATCCGTGAACTCACACTGCCCTTTGCTACATGCAACACCTTGGCCAGCAAGCCCAAGCTGTTTTTCATTCAGGCCTGCCAAGGTAATTTGGGCCAGGAGGCTGTGTGGATGCCGGATGGACAGGACTGTACAGAAGAAGGAGGGTATGAAGAGGATGCTCGTATGGTTCTGCCTCCTAAAGAAGCAGATTTTCTAATTGGAATGGCCACGGTAGAGCATTATCTGTCCTTCCGGCACACCAAAGATGGGTCTATCTATATCCAGGAGCTCTGTAGACAGCTGGAGAATCTCTGCCCCAAGTGAGTTGAAAAAGGGATGTTTCCAGTTGGAGTTGTTTGAGTTGCAGTGGTGCCATCTTCTGCAATGCGAAGTCTGTGATCTTTTTATAAACTTAATGTTCCACTTTCAAAGTCAAGTTGCAAAGTCAATGTCTGAATAATTCGATAAACAGCATATTTTGTGTACCATTTACAGTATTTGATACTACTGTCTGTTGATTGCCTATTACTGTTAGTCACTCTCATTTAGAACCATTCCGGCATTCTGGTAAAAAGGTTGTACACTTACTAATGTAAAGTCTGCTTTTCTTGCAGAAAAGAGGACATCTTGTCTATTATGACAAAGGTGAATTGGGAAGTCAGCGCCCAGATGTTAAACGGCCACAAGCAGATGCCCGAACCTCGATATACCCTCAGAAAGAAACTCGTCCTTCCTATGGACTGAAGCTTCTGACCGGTTTCGTGTCCGGCAAAGTTCCGTTACCCAGTCTTCATCTGATACAGCATACAGAAGGACCCGAGTGCTTCTGTCATATGGATGAATTATCACTGAATTATGAGGTTAAGGTCGTATGTACAGTAACTTGTAAGTAAGTATACTAACAAGGCTTGTATAAAGGGAAAGTAATAATAAAACATCTATATTTGATACTAGACAGGTTAGTTAGGAACTAAATGCTGACACAAGAGGTTTAAATGATTAAGATTTGAATGGAGATGTAAATGCAGATTTATGAGATTAATGTACAGTATAGTAATAAAGTAAACCATTGATGTGGAGACCAGATGAATCAATAAATTAGGGCTGTCAAACGATTAACCGTGATTACCAGAATAAAATTGTTTACATAATATATGTCTGTGTAATGTGCATATTAATTTTGTATTTATAAACATATACATACATGTATATATATTTAGGAAATATGTACATGTGTGTATTTATTTATATTTACTAATTAAAATCATACATGAATGTTTATTCATTCTAATGATATATGTATGTATGTGTATGTTTTTATAAATACAAAATGTATATGCACAGACATTTTATGTAAACACAAAATTTTATTCGGGATGCCATTAATCACAATTAATCGTTTGACAGCCCTACAATGAATTAAACATCATGCAGTTTTATTTCTTATTTTTTCCCCTAAAGTCAATGTTTATTAGTTGTTGCACCATTTCTTTTAAATCTGTAAATCCTGTGAAATTGTGCAGGTCTTAAAATGTTATACACAACCTGTTTAAGTGAGACTAAAGTTAGGTTTTTACAGACTCCTCAGTATTGTCCTTTTCATAAATTTCTCTTCTGTTTGGGAACAGTAACATATTCTACTTTTTTACTCATTACCTTATTGTAACTGAGCTGGCTAAACACATTTTGTGTGTGCATAGGAATATTTTTCTTTTATATAAAGATGATTGTTTTTCTTTAAAGATCACCTTGGACTTTTTGTTGCATGTTTATACACGCTATAAACCTGTTTTTATGTGATATCTGTGTTTTTGGTCTGGTTACAGTCACCTCTTTTTATAGAAAATCAGTCTATAAATGGCTTATAAATATAACTGTAAACCTTTAAAATCACAAACACAGTATACAAAATAAATTAAAAAATCTTAATTTATGGTCACATCTTTTTTTTCACATCCTGCTTACTGTATTGCATACATATTGTTTGGCTATTATTCAGACTACTTTATTTACCAATTGTCATTCAAATTTAACATCTTATAATTCCACTTCACTTGTGGCCATAAAATTGCATTTATGGTTGTTCTAGGTTTTATGTGCAGAAGCAACACTTCTGCTCTGCTGTTGTTTTGAGTCTGATTTTGGGACGGTGAAAAGGGACCCAAAACTGTAATGCACAAAGGAAGTGAATCAGCCATCTAAACAAAAATGTTACAATATGTTACTGGTTTAAGCGGAAGTATGATGTTTGATTGTCCATTCTTAAGATTTTAAATAATCTTTGGTAGGTATTTGAAGATTAGCACTTACAGTGTGCATCACTTTTTGAGGAAAGTGTTGGTGCTAACACTTGTGGTGGCGGGAGAGATAACTGTTAGATGGTGACTGCTTTTTTAAAGTAAATTTGGAAGACAAAAAAAATTCACAGTATAACGATGTAATAAATGGTTATAAAAAAATCTGTTTAAAGTGGCAATGCTTATCATTCCAATATAGTAAGAGGTGTGTGTATTATATTAGCCTGGTAAGCACTTTAAAAATTAGACTTTCACACTATCACAACATGACACTACACAATTTGTCATTTGACTGAGTTGTTAGGCCTAAATTACCTGCAATTATGTGAAATGATTTCTTGTTTTTAGCTAAATCAATCATAAATCAAGTTTCATAAAGTTTCCAGTCATGACAAATTATTTTCTGTACATGAACAAGTAACAGGAGGCGTACTTTTACTTCACATAGTTGGTAAAACCAAAGTCATTTGAGAAATGTAAAGTTTTGTACGTTTTATTCTGAAAACCCAGTCTCCCAACATGGCGGACACGATGACGTATTGCAGCAATCTTTGGTCTATGTATATCTGCTGAACACATATAATCTTAATCGCATTTTAAATTATTCTTTAAATACAGAGTATTAAAATGAATACATTTATTACTTGTTTAAATCTTTCACATTTTTAAATTCAGTTTCGATAACTTACATTAACCTACTGACATTATTTGTACACACGACAAACATTATAAAACATACAATTGTTCCTACCTGTAATCAATACAGATGAAGGTTTATTTATGAAGAAAAAGCGCTTTAATAAAGCAAATTCAAGACTTCTCTCCTCAAAGACGCGAAAACAAACAATTCTCGTGGGAATTGGCCAATCGCGTTTATCCACTGACGCTGTAACTTGGCATTTGGAGTTCCATTGTGACGTAACGATTTTATCTGTCCTTAAAACAAGCATAACGCGTCTTACTTTGCTCATTCTGCAACTCGCTCGTTTACGGCTTACGGTTATTGACTAACTTCAGTTGACTTGCGGTGAAGATGGGTCAGAATATCTGTGGATGCGTTAAAGCTGACAGCGGAGACGATTCTAGTAGCGTGTACGGAGCGCTCCAACGTACACCTGCACGATCGACCGCGAATTCGCGAGATTGTTTACCTCCACCAGTCGGTTCAACTGATGGAGACGGATCTGCTAGAAGAGATGGAGTGAAGAAAAGGACATTTTGGAATTGGAGGAAAGGTCGAAAAGCAGGTCAGAGTGCTAATGAAGTAGCTGTTGTGCCCGCTGACAACAGTACCGAAGGTAAACAACATATTAAATATTGACATGAATGAATATTAATTATGTTACATGATGTCTGCCAGGTAGTTCTAACTTCTTGGTTAAAAGAAAGACGTTACATGTTCGCTGGTGATTTAACAGATTCTCGTCTGAGTGAAATTTGTGTAAAAGTTGCACCTCATAACTCAACTGTACACGTTTAATCAATAGGTTTGGCCAGTTATGTGAGTTTTCGGTGTTTCTGGAATATTATTTGATTTAATTGATCACTTGGGTTTGATATCTTCTACAGGTGAGACTTCAGGACAGCAGGTCAGTGTCGAGGTCCACCTCAATCAGGAAACTCTTGTCAGTGAACCTGATGGAGATGGAAGCGGTAAGAGAGATGAAGTGAAGAAGAAGAAGAAGAAGAAGAAGAGATTTTGGAAGTGGAGAAAAGGTCGGGAAGCTACTGAAGTAGCTGTTGTGCCTGCTGACAACAGTACCGAAGGTAAATGACATCACGTTATGAGTGTATGTAACAGTTTAGGGTCAGATCACTTATTTTAGAAATATATTTTCACCCTAATATTTTAGAATAAACTCATCAAAACTATGAAATAACACAGTTATAACACAGGAGTTTTGTTGTGACTAGCCAAGTTTCACCATAAATAATAATCATACTATATATGTTGGGTTCTTGCATTCTCTTTCGTTTTAAATGCATTACAATTAAAGATCTGTTAGGCATTGTTTCTATTAACAATACAAATGGATATAATTGAATATTAATTATGTTACATGATGTCTGCCAGGTAGTCCTAACTTCTTGGTTAAAAGGAAGACGTTACATGTTCCCTGGTGATTTAACAGATCCTCGTCTGAGTGAAATTTGTGTAAAAGTTGCACCTCATAACTCAAATGTACACGTTTAATCAATAGGTTTGCCCAGTTATGTGAGCTTTCGGTGTTTCTGGAATATTATTTGATTTAATTGATCACTTGGGTTTGATATCTTCTACAGGTGAGACTTCAGGACAGCAGGTCAGTGTCGAGGTCCACCTCAATCAGGAAACTCTTGTCAGTGAACCTGATGGAGATGGAAGCGGTAAGAGAGATGAAGTGAAGAAGAAGAAGAAGAGATTTTGGAAGTGGAGAAAAGGTCGGGAAGCTACTGAAGTAGCTGTTGTGCCCGCTGACAACAGTACCGAAGGTAAATGACATCACGTTATGAGTGTATGTAAAAGTTTAGGGTCAGATCACTTAGGAATATATTTTTCCCGTAATATTTTAGAATAAACTCATCAAAACTAATAAATAACACAAATGCAATTATCATGTTTTGACTAACCAAATTACACAACAAAGAATAAAAGTTATTATTTGATATAATTGATCTCATGTTTGTTATCTTTCCCTTACAGATGAGATTTCAGTACAGCAGGTCAATGTAGCGGTCCTACCATCTCTAGACCGCTCCATGTCCAACTCCAGTGAGGACAGCTTCCACACGCCAGCTCTTTCTGTGGCTGATTTGCTTGTCGGCAACCGTCAGTCTCCGGTCCGGTCTGTGTCTGACTCGAGTGAGGACAGCTTCCACACACCAACCCTTTCTCTGGCTGACTTGCTTGTCGGCAACCGTCAGTCTCCGGTCCGGTCTGTGTCTGACTCGAGTGAGGACAGCTTCCACACACCAACCCTTTCTCTGGCTGACTTGCTTGTCGGCATCCCCCAGTCCCTGGACCAGCCCGTGTCTGACCCGAGTATTGACAACATCCAGACTCCGGTTCAGTCAGGGTCCAACCTAAGTGATGTCTCCCAACCTTCAGTCAGTTCGAGGGTGTTGTTCCAGGGTGACGACCTGAATGTGGACATTAAGAGTGAGTTTACCACCGCAATCCCAACATGACACACACACACTTTTCATAGAGTATCGGCCCAACAGTGCCACTGTTTTAATGTCTTCTTTCGGACACTGTCATTCCTATCCTGATATAAAAAATGTACTGAGGAACAGTGTACTGAGCCTCTGATATTTGTCCCTGCTCAGACATAAATAATCTTTACTTAACACTTGGATGGATTAACTTTTACATTAACGAATACATGTAACAAAATTCAGGTTAATTTGAACAAGAATATATATATTATTACACAGCAGTAAAAATCATATCCTTAACATGCACTGTATTTTTCTCAAATTAAATATTAATTACAGTCTTGCAAACTTTCAATCTTTTAACAGATGTAGAAGTAAACTCCTGCCAGTATAAAATCATCAAAATGTTGGGGGAAGGAGCTTATGGAACGGTTTTTGATGGGACCCGTGTGAGAGATGGCTTGAAGGTTTGATTTTGACTTCTTTCTGACTTGTGCTTATCTTTTTAATATCTCACTTTATCCATTGCAATCCCTCTTTATGTATCTTATGTTTTACTTTTTCTATCGTTTAAAATGTTTTATATGTCTGTTCAGGATTAATGCTTTGAATGACACATGAATTCATTGTCAGTCTTTCCTACTCAAAATCCCTGTGTTTTGTTTTGTTGATCAGGTGGCAGTGAAATTGGTCAAAAAGTCCGTGGACATTGATTATATCAGCATTGTAAGTAGGCTGTACTCATTGTTTGAAAAACATTTTTTGTTGTTTTATTGACATATATAGTTATTGACATCACTTTGTAAAAATTCTTCAATTCTTCTAGCCCTGTCATCCTGAACCTCTTCCACGGGAGATCGCTCTTCTGATCCTCGCGACTAACGGAACCCCAGTTCCTGAAATCATCCAGCTTCTGGACTGGGAGGACAAATCTGACCACTATGTCATGGTCCTAGAATGTCCTTCTCCATGCCAGGATTTACATTGCTTTGTTTGTAGCAAAGGAGGAACAGTCACAGAGGCTTTGGCACAGATTATCATGTGGCAGGCAACCACAGCTGCATCTGAATGCTGCGAGCGTGGCGTTTTCCAACGGGACATAAAACTGAATAACTTACTTATTAACACAGACACGCTAGATGTCAAACTCATCGACTTTGGGTGTGGAGACATTTGGAAGAAATCGAAATACAAGCAGTACTTAGGTATGTATTACCCCTTAAGACATGTCTGAAGGCCACACGTACATCTTTATGAACAGCCCTTCACATTGAGATTCGATCCTGTGGTAATGGGAGGTATAAATCAGTTGAAATATGTTTTATCCAGGCACATTGGAGTACTGCTGCCCTGAATTCTACAACAAGTACGAGTGCCACGCAGAGCCAGCGACAGTGTGGTCACTTGGGGTGACGTTGTTTGCGATGCTGTTTGGGTTCTTACCTGACTTCCACAACCTGGACCAGATGAAAAAGAAGTGGTCCAGAAGTGGCTTGTCCAAAGGTGAGATCTTAATCATGCCAACTGTAATTCCAAATTGTACATAGCAGAAAAAAAACAAAAACTGAGCCAAGTAGTTTGATAAAAAATGTAGTGAATAACATGATCAGTCAGAGCAGATATAGATTAAAGTCACATTCAAATAATATTCACAGTTTCAGGTAATAACAGTCTCTTCCATCTTTCTACACAGAATGCTGCAGCTTGATCCAGTCGTGTCTGGAGATGGATCCAAACAAGCGTATTAGTCTGAAAGATGTTCTTCTCCACGAATGGTTTGAGGTACTGAGCCTAAGACCAGCTAAGATTTATTTGAAAGTTATCTTTTCAGTTTGGTTTGGTGTGGTTAGATTATTTATTAATTTATACTTTATCTGTGGTGCCGGATGTTTATAAGTATTTATTTGTATTGCTGAAACACATTACAAAGACTCAGAAGTATGTAGTACTGAATTGTGGAGTAAAACAGTTTTTCAACAATTCTCTGTTCAGGATTTTTTAAGGCTGGGCTAATACGGGGGATTGATGATGCAATGGAGCGTCCGAGCATGCATGGCCCCTCCCCTATCACTAGAGGGCCTGCCATCAGATGTCTGCGCAATCACGAGCACAGGGTTGTAAGCTCTCACACACATGCTTTCAGGCTCTCTCACGCTCTCACTCTGCACAAATCTCAAAACTCTTAGGCCGTGTTCACACTTGACTTCTTTTTTGAAGCTGCTAGCGTCTTTTTTATATTATAATTAGGGATGCACCGATATGTACATTTCAATGCATTTAATTAACCGATAACAATAACCGATACTTCTTTAACATTGAAAGCCAATAACCGATATATTGGCTGATATACAGTATCTAAATATTAATATAAAATTCCCTAAGACTTAGACAAAAGTCTTTCACAACAGAAAGACAGTATTGTGCTGTATTTTAACTGTGAGCAGCGTGTAGCTAAAAAAGTTTAACCAGATGAAATGATTTATGATTTATCGGCTACAATATATCTGCCTAAATTTTATTATCGACCTATAACATGGAACTCCTCCGTCTGACTCCGAGACAGATACTGTGAAGCAATTGATTTGTACTTTTTGTTTAATAATTTTGATAAATGTAATTTCAAACTTTATCTAAACCAGATGACCTATTCTCTAATCTCAGTTTTATCCCATTTTTCCATCGTTGATTTTTGGACTAACCACACCCCTGCCTTTCATGCATACAATTTCAAATTCTAGTTCAAATACCTGGTTTATAATCTTAACGTAATTGTACAGTATATGTAGCTTTTAGATTATTACTTTTCTTATTTTACATGTCATATAATACATCACTATTCAATTACTGAGTTAAGCACTGCAATCTAGAATGTCAGTCGTTTCTTCAAATAGCTATACAACAGACAACGTGTTTTGCGCAGTAGGCTAGTGATGTTCAAAAATACGGCTCGAAGGCTGCTTGCATTTACCCGGGCATTTACCATTGCGCATACAGGGAAATATTTCTCCGCATTTGAGTTATTTTATTTGCCGTTTAATTTACTATTTGTAAATGAGTAACAACAGGTTTTTTTTATTACAACTTCATTGATAAATTGAAGATACAGGCTGATTCAGTGATTGAATTATGTTTCTTTGTAAAATTGAAACTCGTTTAATTCAAAGGTAGCGCCAAAAAGTGAGAGCTTGCTCTTTAGTGTTGTTATAATGATACGATTGTTTTACAGTGTGTTATACAGATGTTTTCTCATTATGTATACGGTTGTGAGGTGAGCAAGGTTCCCCTCCAATGAAATGAACACACTGGCCCCCTCACTTTGTACACCCTATAGCGTCAATTCTGCCTGGACCATCATGTCTGAGTATTTGAACGCAGAACATCGAAAACGATAGATTATATTATTATACATAGTTTGTTTCAAAAATGAGAACCTCGTTTTTAAAAAAATTCTAAAATCATGTTTTTATTGTGTTAGTTAGCTGTGTTTTGTTGTTGTTGTTATGGCTTAAATCAAAACAAACCAACTGCAGTTTGATTGATATTAATTGGAATGCACAATAAAAAACATGATTTTTGAAAAAAAATGTAAGACCTATCTCATTTTGGAACCAAACACTCCATATATGTTAATATATACTAACGTTATATTACAACACATTTTACTTATCTATATTACTCGCCAATCTACAAAAAGGTGACCACTGGTAATGTACATTTGCTGCTGAATGCAGAGCGGAAGTGCTTTCATATATTTTATAAAATTATATTAACCCAGTGTTTCTAATAAATCTTCTTACTGCACTCATTCGTTTACCTGCATTTGGGCCAACATATAAAATATTACTTAATGTGAATTCCTTAGATCCTATTTTTCCCAATTTCCTACCATCTCTCCTGTTCTGTCATCGACTTGAGGGCGGCAGCAACAGCCAATCACAACGGGAGTTCCAGAAAGGAGCAGGGCCAATGGCATTTGTTGTCACAAAATCGTAGTGTCCCGCCCCTTTAGTTCCAAAAGTCAAAATGACTTGCGCGCATAGAGTAGCACTTGCACGTGCAGTCAATACTGTGTGCGCGAGCGATCTGCTTTGACTCGGGGGTTTGTTACTTCCCCTCGCAAGTCTTGATTTATGTGCACAATCTTGATTTTTGTGTTCAAGTTAGAGATTTGCGGCTTTTTTAATGACAAATGTACAGCGAGAGCGCATTCATGTAATACGAGCGCGCGAATCTCTCCGCTCTCACGCCGATTTCCTTTGCTCATGCACAAAACTGGATGCGCGCTCCCAATTATACGCTGCTCTTTTATGAATGTTCTCTGCTGTCGCTCAGTGAGTGTGTGCGCACTCAAAATGCCTGCCGTGCGTTCGCGCTTCCTTTGGTACTCTTGCTCTCGAGAGTTCCTCCTGTGTTTTCTGGGATTATAGGCTGTCAAAAGTAGTCAACCAATCCGGTATAGGCTTCCACGGCGGGCCAATGAAAATGCGACCTCTCACATGGCATCTTATTGGTTGAAAGTGACTCGACGTACTCAAGGATGCAAGATGGATCCACCCAGCGGCGGATTAACCATATGAGCAATTGGGCGAGTGCCCAGGGGCACCAAGACTTTAGGGGCACCAAATAAACCAGCAATACAAAATATTTTTTTTATAAATGTACATAAGCACTTGTTTTGTAAGACTTAAGTCACTAAGCTCACGTCTAGTCGTGCTAAATGCTAAATAGGCGTGGCACCATGTGCGGGAATGCCCAACTTTCAGATAAAAATGGTTCTGTGCCCCGCACTTTTTCGACACACCTCCGCCAACATTCTCCCCGTGTTATCTGGTTTGTTACATAGATTTGAGTGAACTAACATTCAGTCAATCACAAGTGAGTGTTATGAGGCGAGTCTTTAAGATTCAAACAGACGGAAGGGGGAACGTGCAGAGCGCATTGTTGTAGCGGCTAAAAATGTGGGGATTCACTGATTATAAAGGTATATATACATGGCATGCGTAGAAATAAGCTGGTATAGTGCCGATAGGCTAGTCATGAGCTAAGGGCACTATTAAGTCAAAATAAGTGGAGAGACTTTAAGAAACGGTGTGCTTTAAATGCACGTCCTCCTGAGACGCCACATCTTTAAAATCCAAAACGCTGCTACATTCAAAACGAAAGTAATTCCCGGGCTCATAATGTTTTACGTCTTATAAAGCGATTTGATCGGTCAGTCCAAGAAACTTAATGTTATTTACAACGTTATAATCAGCAATGCATTGCACAGCCACAGGCAATCGGTTTGCGCACGCGATAGGTCGTGTTCTAAAACGCGTTTTGTGCCCTTGAAAGTAGGCTAACTGTAGGAAGGGTACACCACGTGAAGGTTGTCTCAGATAAGGGGAAACGGTGTTGTTTTTATTACTGCATTCATTATGATAATGGCTATATTTACGAAAAACAGCTGTTCATCTCCCCCAGAACTCGCACTATACAAAGGCTCTGCCCTATAAGTGCGTGGGGCACATGAATGCGATCGGAATTCACCCGAAGATGTGATAATAGCGTTCAGTTTCTTGCACAGATCAATTGACTCGCTTTATAAGACGCTATTTAACGTCACAAGGGGCAGATTACTTTTGTGTTGAATGTATTTGCGTTTTTTACTTTTATTGATTTAACTTTAATTAATTCAACCAAATATCTTCATAAATTCTTCTTGAAAAAAAATGCCACCCACATCTCGATGTACTGGAGGACTGTGGTTCTACAACTGTGAGTTGTAGTAAATATTATTTTAGAATAAAGCCCATTGCACATTGAGTCCGAAATTTTCGTCCGAAATTTCCGCACGTTAAAAAATAAATACGACCTCACGTTGTGTCATCACATTTACACACTCCTCCGATATTTTCGTCCGTCATAAAAAAATTCGGACGGGTTCGATTTTCTGCGTTTTTCGCATCCGTAGGAATCGTTTTCAAAGGTGTTTTGGCTATTGTCCCTAATGTAAAACTCGTCCGATGCCACAGTTTGGTGCGAGTGTGTGTGCGCGTGTGTGTGTGTCCACACCTTAGACATACTGCCAGTCTCTGTTCAGGATCAATTGGTTCACGGAAATTGGTGGTCTTCTTTTTAATATGTGGCTTCAGTATCGCTAGCAAAGCATCAAACTGAGCAACTGACATTGAAGTAAATTTGAAATCGGTCAGGATAATCCCGCAGTTCCATGATAAGGAGGTGGAACTCTCCTTCCTCGTTACGCAACCCGGACTGGATGGACTCAATATTTCCTCTTTATTTTTCTCTTTTTAAGAAGAGAGAGGACAACAAAATCGTCATCACTGCTTGAAGACTCCATTTTATATTGTTTTGCGATTTTTTTCGCAACGGATTAATAAATACGCATCGGACTCAGTGTGCAAGGTTTCTGTCCGTGACGAATTTTTAGGATGACGAATACGAAATAACGTATACGAAAATTTCGGATTGTATGTGCAAAGACCTTAAAGCTAACTTAAGACAACAATCTAAATTGTTCTGTAATCAATTTAGTACTATTTTGACAATACTATTTTTAGTGTACGACATGCATGAGGACCACATGAACTTGGTGGATGTTGGCCTGTTTTGTCTGAATAACATGGTAGTTAAACTGACTAGGATGTTTATATGTATCTTACAAAGCATCCTAACGCCCGGTTCATTTCAAATATACATTTGATTAATAATATTGCATCAAATATATTAAAATTGTTACCTGAGAACGTGGTGGATCCATCTTGCATCGTTGAGTACGGCGAGTCACTTTCAACCAATAAGATGCCATGTGAGAGGTCGCATTTTCATTGGCCCACCGTGGAAGCCAATACCTGATTGGTTGACTACTTTTGACAGCCTATAATCCCAGAAAACACAGGAGGAACTCTCGAGAGCAAGAGTACCAAAGGATGCGCGAACGCACGGCAGGCATCTTGAGTGCGCACACACTCACTGAGCGACAGCAGAGAACATTCATAAGAGAGCAGCGTATAATTGGGAGCCGCGTCCAGTTTTGTGCATGAGCAAAGGAAATCGGCGTGCGAGTGGAGAGATTCACGCGCTCGTATGACAAGAATGCGCTCTCGCCTTGTAATAATGCGCTCGCAACATTTGGCATTAAAATAACGCCATACTCTACAGGTTTCCATTTTATGCGCGAGCGTTTTCAGTGTGACCGCGCAGCTGTAATCTGCTTGCGCACTGTGTTTACACACTCACATAATTTTGTCCAACTTCTAACGCCATACGTGAGTGGCCTTCTTGACGACGTTCCTCGCATGTTGTTATGAAACGACAGGTCTCTGTCACTTGTTAGCTGTGAAAAAGGAGCTTAACGTGGGGCGTTTTTTTTTCTCCGAAAAGTAGAATTTTTTTCAACCTCAAAAGATGCTCTGAGCTGCAGAAAAAGACGCTGGCGTTTAAAAAAGCGCTCGGGACATTTTTTGAAAACACAGTTTACTCCATTGGATTATAATTAGGGATGCACGATAAATTATCGGCAATATCGGTATCGGCCATTTTTT